>NC_055682.1:13071905-13371905 GCF_017639745.1 Melanotaenia boesemani | reverse complement strand
ACATGATGCTAGTGTACTGCTACACCAGTGTTATAAGGAATGACTATTTACTGAGGGCAGCTGCTGCACATCTACCAATCAGAAAATCAGGAGTTTGATCTGTAGTTCTTTCATGTGTCAAAGTGTCCTCGGATAAGAAACAGAACCCCACTTTACCATTGTGAGTGGGTGTGTGGGTGTGTGTGTGTGTGGTAGTGATAGTGTGTGAACTCCAGCAACATTAGATCAAGAGTAACCTCCCAAGTCTGCCAAATGTATATGTCAGACTGAAGTACTCATGGTAATCAATGTGCAGTAGTACTCTTTTGCAAATGAAAAACAAAACAAAACAAAAATAAAATAAAATAAAATAAAATAAAATAAAATAAAATAAAATAAAATAAAAAAATAAACAGAAAAAGTGATATATGTTTTGAATAGGAAACCCTATGAACCTGTGGGAACAGGTGAAATAGAAACATTTTAAATTTCTGAGCAGAACCAACATTACACTGTATAAATAAAGTCTGTTAAACACAAGTCCAGGCATTAAGTCACACTCTAGGAGACAACAACCATGTACAACAGGGTGTGAAACCACATGTTTCTGGCCATCATGGGCATTCTTACTTGGGCATGTACTTGCTGGTCTTCCTCCAGGACATACCGGTGACCGAGCGAGGGTGGGCCAGGTAAACAAAGGAGAAGTGAACAAGAGGGGTCTTTTTATCAGATGGGTCTTGGACCACCACTGCAGAGCGCCAGCCGGTGGTGGGATACCACACCTTGAGTAAACAGTCATCCTGTGCATGCACACACACAGCAACATGTATTATATGTACAAACATTGCAAAATTATGAAAAATGTCCAACAGTCGTTTGCATTTTTAATATGTATTTTTTTTCCACAAATCTGGTACCTTCCCAACTGTTGCAAAGTACTCCCCATCAGGAGACCACTTGGCAATGTGGACAGATGCAGCAGTCCTAAAGAAAAATACAAGTTAAAGTAACAGTATCACCTGCTTTCCCTGATAGACACACACACACACACACACAAACAGACTGTCAGCTGTGAATGTGGGTGAGCAAATACTGCTTATTTCTGAACTTGCACTTCCTTGTTCTAGTAGCCCATGTGTCATCACATGACAATTACTAACATGGTATCATGTTCATGTCTGTTTACACAGCTTTAAACACAAGCTGCTGACTCAAGACTGACTTGTTTCTCTTTGTACAAGTATTTTCCATTTGGTCAGACACAGCTGAATAATCAGTAACTGTCTGTAAGTTTTTACAAGCAAAAGTGAAAGTTAAACTCAACTTGAGCTTGAAAATATCAGATATCAGGGAAACACTGAAATATTTTACTCCTGTTTTACTTTCAGATACCAAGCAAATCAAATCACTATATCAATCCTTCAATAATCACTTTAATCTTTATTACACTTTCAGCAAATGTTTGCAACTCATGTCAGATCCTTTCATAGTATTTGCAGAGGCCAAAACATACTTGCACTGCCAGATGCAGTTCCAGTCATTGAGGACGGGGTGGGGCTTGTCCTCAATAATCTGCCCATCCTCTTCTTCTATAAGGGCGTCTGTCTGTGGCGGCGCCCACAGCTGGAGTCGCTCA
Organism: Melanotaenia boesemani; assembly: GCF_017639745.1. NCBI lineage: Eukaryota > Metazoa > Chordata > Actinopteri > Atheriniformes > Melanotaeniidae > Melanotaenia > Melanotaenia boesemani. The sequence continues at coordinate 13,370,287 of NC_055682.1, read as the reverse complement.
GTTGCTGCTAGGATACGGTTCCCTAAGGTCACAAAAGCACTTCATTACACACTTCATGTCCCACAATCACTTCTACAGTTTGTAAAGCCGCATGCATACAGTGATGCGTACATAATGCGAGTGTCGTTCCAGACTAATCATACGGGGGCAAGGGGTGGGAGAAGTTTGTAATTAGATTAATTTTTTTCAGAGAAAGGTTAAACACAGAAAGCACAGGATATACCTTGTGGGTCCCAGGCCAGGTTGTAGGTGATGGCATCAAGGAAGAACTGTCCTGTCTTTTGCCACTGATAGTTAAGCTGCTGTTAGTGATAGGAGAGCAACACACACCATGCAATGTTATTTACACACAGGTGTGACTAAACCCACCAGATACAGACTGAAATCACTACAAAAGTCTAAAAAAAACTGACATTTATACTCACCTTGTGCCGTTTATTTGGGTTGGTAGAAAGAGGTTCAAAGATGCAGACTGTGTTTCCGTAAGATGCAGCAATCTAGAAATAAAGATTTTCCTTCATCATCACAACGTTACTCAGCTCATCAGTGCTTCTGCTGAGTCATTCCCACAGGAGAAGCATGGATGAGGAGTGGAGCAGGATAGCAAGGAAAGCAGGAACAGTACAAGACAAGAGCAATTGTGGCTAAATGTTTATGTTCAGCAAGAGTGAAAATGTCCACTGGCTTTACTGGAAAACTGAGAAAATTGTGTGTTGAGCTAGGCCTGTCACGATAACAAATTTAGCTGTACGATAAATTTTCTCAGAAATTATCGCGATAAACGATAATATTGCGCAAAGCGCTAATGTGTCATTTTGAGACCATTCTCAACTAATATAATAATAATAATGCAAGTACACATTTTCAAAGATCAATAAACTAAATAAATAAAAGCGCCTTTTTCACATAAGCCGGGACGCCGGCCCAAAAGTAATGCAGCCCACTGGGAATCCTCCCAAACCTCTCGTTTAGCCGGCATTGCTCTTAATGTGTATTTTGTCAAATACGCTAGTGTTAACCATTCCCGCTTCTTATCCGCCGATAGTAGTTGGAGGACACGGGGGAGATCCGTCCTCTCCAGGGCCGAAGTGGAGTTGGCTTCGGGGTTAACTCCCAATTACTCTCTTCTCTCGCCGCTCACGGCGTGGAGCACCATAAAAAAAAGGAAACAGCGGTTGTGCTGAGAAACGGCTTTATTATAACGCACCGTTATTGTTTTTCCTGACTGTTCTGCCTAACCGCTCCGTCTCTTCTCTTCACACCTTTTCTTCTTCTGCTACTCTCGTTCCTCATAAGCTCTTCTTCTCCTCCCTCTGCGCTCACGCTCACTCTCACGCGCACTGAGCTGCTGGATCGCACACACAAAGTTAGACACATCGCACAACACTAGTATATAGGCTGACTCTATTTGCGTAATGTGCCTGCGGATTACAGGGGTTATTACGGTAGACCAGGAAGTGGGGGCTTTGTACTGATGTCGTAAGCTAGATGTGTGTGTTCTGCTTACATGTGGGGAGCAGCGAAATGATAAAAGAGGAGGTGCTTGCATCTATTATTTCTCCATTCGACTTATTTACATATTTCAGCATGAGAATCGGAGGTTTAGCGCGAGAGCGTGAGAAGCCACTTAAATACGCAAGTCTCACGGCCATTGCGTGTTGGCAGCCCTGCAAAACAAATGCGGCTTACCGGCTCGTGCTGCAACATGCTGCAGTCAAGTATGACACTAGAGAGATCACTCCGCAACAAACCAGAGCGTTGAGTCGAAATACGCCATAGTGAAACCTATTGTCATACACAGTTTATGGTAAAGGGAGGACTAATAAAAATTATCGCGGCCGGCAAACTTATCGTGCTCTTAATTTCTTATCGTTCAATTAATTGACTTATTGCTTATCGCGACAGGCCTATGTTGAGCATCTGAGTGTGTAGAGAAGACTTACCCTGCCGAGCTGGTGGGAGCACTCCACACAGCCCACCTGTATGTTTCCATTCTGGGCACCTGGGATAATCTGAACACAGTCAAAGTCACTCGCCAAGATCACCAAATCACAACCTGAACCATAGGCCTGAGAAAGACAAGGGTACAAAAAAAAACAAAAAACAAACAATCAGACTGAAAAGCAATAAATACATGGCACCAAACTCTTGAAAAACAGCATGCAAACATATCTTGAAGTACTGGAAAACATATGGGAATCATCCATGTATGTATCCATATATATTCTAGTTATTCATAACTATGTCTGGTATTACAATTAAAGATTTAAATTTCCATATTAATGCATTTAAATTAGATACACAATGTAAATGAAAGCACTTCAAGCCCAACTTTAACCACACAAGGACAAAAACAAGGGCTCCAGCTGTGTAGGTGTCTCCTGTGCACCTGTCATTGTGCCGAAGGGCTGGCAGATGTTATGGTTTTTAAATAAAAGCACAGGAATTTGCTATATTTATATATGGCATATGAGGCAAACAGATGATGTATCTGCCAACACATTGCACAGTAAACACTAAAGAGAAGAAGCTAAAGGCTCATTTTGGGAAGAAAGGTGAATGGTGCAGATCAGTAAGACCACAAGTTCAACACTTCTAAAGTAGAACTGAAGTGGATTTTTATTCATTATGCAAAATGAAATTATATGTAATATTAAACATTATTAAGCCACAATAATCTCAGTTTCATCACTTCTATTTTTAAAGTTTTAAGTGTCACACGATAAATGGAGACATCCTTAAAAGTAAAAATGCTGTGGTTCTATTTGCAGACATTTCATGAATAAATTATACAATGCTTTCTGAAAATAGGCCAAAAACAGAAGATATGAGCTGCTAAAATCCACATATAATTTAAAAATAGTGATTCATAAAAGACTGATGTGTGTAGCATTGCATGGGGGTTATTCTAATGGAAACATTTGCAACCATGCTAGTAAAAATAAGAAACAGCTGATTGTCCTGCATGACAACACGGAACAAGGGCCGCTTGATTATGGCAAAAATCTAAATAATTATTTTGTTCAATATGTAGATCATGATTTGTAAAGAAGGCATCATTTTAAAGCATAATGCAGCACATTAATCTTTAGTCTTGCTATTATGTTTTCATAATCAAAGCCAAAATTTTTCAACTGGGAGATATAAATAAACTGCACAGCCTTAACTAGAAAGGTGATATATAAGCACAGCATGGTAGGTGTTTAAAAGTCCCCTAAAATGTTCTCATGTTGTTCTTAAACAAATGAATAAATAAACCAACCAATAAATATGACACATGCTCTTTCCTGAACTCAGTGAGCAAACCTGTGTTACGATGTGGAGCATGGGCTAGAATGTAAATTGATCCACTGGTTCTTGCTGTCAGCTGGTATACAGAAGCAAACTGGCAGCAATGGCAGCAGCACCTGGGAGACAGGCAAACTGGCCTCACAGCAACAGTACAGTCAGCATGACGGCTTGTGTCTTTCATTATTCAGGAGAACAGGAGGAGAGGCTGAGAACTGCTGAGAAACACGACAGGACAACACTTTAGCCGAAGGATGAAGTTCTAATGAGAACTTTCATCAGCCGATTGATTCTATTAGATAAGATCTTGGTGACATGATTTCAAAGTAGTAAAAGGAGGTGCAGTGTGTGCTTTACTATTACTGCGACATTTGTTCCTGCACATTACAGCAGAAATTAAACGCGGTCACCGTCACGCACTGTCTAGAACTGCTTTGCACCTCTCTCTCTCATTCACACACACACACACACACACACACACACACACACACACACACACACACACACACACACACACACACACAAACACACACACACACCAAGAAACATGTGAGCTGATTCTGTTCTCCTTGTAAGCAAGATCCCTTGGGCTTGGCTGGATTTTTGGCTCGTACAGTTTAGTTTATGACAGGATGACTGTCATTACTGCTTTTTTCTTTTGCTTTGGACATTTTATTGTGTCATGTGTTTCTATCATCATCCAGAGATCCACAGGCTCGCACACAGACAATATTATGATGCTTGGGAAGGCATACTAAGGATATTTAATTTAGTAGCAATATAATACTGGTTCATGGTATCAAGGTAAACAATACAAAAGCAGAACACATACACACTAAGTCTATGATCAGTACATATAGGGAATCAAATAAATGCATTGTCACTTATGTGGAACAGACCAGGTAGTTTCCGAAGGTGTGGGGTGGGTGTGTGTGTGTGTGTGTATGTGTGTGGCATACTTAGATTTCTTACAGTAACTGTTTACTTTAGATATTTCTAAAGTAAATGAGCTCCAGAAAATCTGTTATATATTTATTTAAATCAAAGATTTGCTGGAAATCCATTCAGCTTCCATAGCTTCAGAAACGGGATTAAGGACCCACTAGTTATTTTTATCTTCTTTGGAGGTGATGCCAGGCATTGATTAGCCAAAGTTAGCTTGATGCAGCAGAGACTGACTATCACAGATTACCTAACAAAGAGAAGGTGTCAAAAAATTATAAATAGCAGCTATACAGTATGAAACTCTTCATGATTTAACACTTTAAAATCTTTGTGAACTTTGATGTCTCTCTTTTCCACAGTAAAGCAAAGGTATACCACCAGCAAGAGCACTACTAAGAGAAGACCATAGCTCAGACTGAACCATATATTTCTGAGACAAAAATTATTATGTTTAATGTACAAATAGCAACTCTAATCAACAGCCTTACTATTTCTTTTTTCTTTAGGCTAACAGGGATCCCCTTGACTCATTCTTTTAAAAGATCTGTCAGCAAACTCCAATATGAGGCTACTGAAAGATAGTAAAGGCATCTAGATGATCTTTATGTAACTGATGGAATTTACTCAAGCTAATGTACATCTTACTAGTTATGGATCATTTCTAATGTCATGCAGTGGTGTGATAGCCACCATAAGGCAGAAATAAAGCTGAGGGGGGTGTATTGTAGAGAAAAGGAGTGAATACGGTCATGTTTTGTGATAATGAAAGTAGATAAGAGGAAGAGAGTGATAGATTACTTCTGCCTTCATTCCATCAAACACCACTTCTTCCTCAAGCCTAATGCAATCATGCAAATATGTGTCACAACCACAGCTGCTACCAAGTAAAAATCCTTCAGTTTGTATTAACTAGCAGGCTGTAAGCTGATATTCTAGAATATGAATTCATCAATTATGACCTGTAGTAACCTGGTGTTCAACAACCTATAGTCTGTACTTTGACCCTCCTGTCTGCAGCCTTGTTATTCACTGCAGCATGACTACAACAAAGCAGTGGGCATTAACAACCAAGCTGCAAAAGATCTGTTTTAAATGGCTCTCCACTCTGTCAGTTGGTCATAACATATACAGTTTAAACAACCTATCCAGACAGGCTGGAGGCATTTGGACTTATGGACCTACTGTTCTGACACAATACTATATAAATATGCGTACATGTGTTATAAAGCTAATAATATCTTGGTTTTTAACTCTGATGGGATTTTTTTAACCCATCTTTGTTTAATCTAATTTCAAATGCATTTCTTACTAACTTTAACCGTTTTAAATGTTGGTTTAAACTGACTTTACTAATACGCAGGGACATTCTCAAACAGAATTTGTGTAATGTTAGAAAATCATATTTGAATAGTAAAGCAAAGTGGCCAATGGTAAATATTGGGTAAATATTGTGGCAATTTCTGTATTCTCATGTTATTAATGTCAATTATTAGCTTTTCACCCACCAACTGACCAGTTTTCCGACTATTTCGTAAAATATTTAAAAATAATAATAATAATAATAATAATAATAATTTACAAACAAACTATAGGATGATTAAGTACATATACACAGATATACACACACACAGCACACATTGTTAGTATGGAAGTTCTTCACAGAGAGCTAAAAAAAAAAACACAAAGCTCACAATTTGTTCTGGCCATATGGGCAAATTGTGCACACAAGTGTGTACAAAAAGGCAGCAGAGCAAAACAGGCTTTCTCCTGGAAGCAGTATCCTGCACCTGCTCCCACATATTCACACATTTAAACTTTCCTAATTAAAATACTCCCACAACCTGGACATAAGACATTGGCCTCTATGTGCAGATGACTGTACGCCTGCTGCAGAAGGATAGTCTAGAAATCTAAAGTCCACAGAAGAAAAACAGGCATAGAGTAGTACAAAACAGCCCTTTTAAGTCACCTGGACAGGAACATTTGTTTGAGAAAAAAAGTGTCATATAACCTGGTTAAGTTGAATTATTCAGTACTTACAGTCAAATTTTCCACTAAAGAAAAATGACAAAATCCTTGTGTATTCCATCAATTATAGCTCTTGGAAAGAAAACACATCAGAGCCTGCAAATCAGATATGCAACCTGTCTCTGACGGTAACAAAATTAAGATAAATATGGAGCTGTGGTAGGCTTTGCTCTGCCTCCCTCATCCCCTTCCTTCTTGTGCTTTTTACTCTATTTTTAGCAAATCAGACATCTGCAGCTCTGCATATCAAAGCCACAAGGCTGTTTGAAGACACAGTCACAGCATCAATAACAGGTCAATAAGCACTAAAAAAATAGGAATGATCATTCAAACTATTATTGTCTCTGTAAACACATGTAGGGAACAGCTTTTCTATATGTCCATTGAGTAGCAACAGTTTCAAACCATTTGAAAAATCCAGCTCCTAATAAATAAATAAATACCACTATGTGTACTTCCTTTTCTAGTTCTGACTTATAAATATGATTATTTTAATTAACTCTAAATAGACACCACAATCTGTTGGCCTCCTTTGGCTGGCAACAAGGGGACACCTGTAGTTCAATGTTCAACCCACCTTAAATAATCTCTTCCAATTTGTTAAGAGATCACATCCAAGCATGAACTATAGTGGATGCTAAGCTGGAGCTTGTTCACTCATGGTTACGTATATATGTGTGTATGTGGGTTTTGTCAGGGTCTGGCCTAGGAGCCCTAGGGGTCAGTGTGAGTATAAATGCATTGGACATGATGTCTCATGCTCTTCAAATACCCTCTCAGACACAGAATGAAAACACCAGGCACAGAAACTGGGGCCCTGTGGCAGCATCCAAGGCCTAGCTCCACAACCATCTCTGTCCTTTGCTGTTTAGCAGATATGACTGGGAGTACAACATCCGCCTGCTTACATATAAACTCCCCTGATCTTGAGCCAGTGTTGGGGCGAAAAAGGACAAACCCTCCCTGTAAATTTTACAGTGATTAACAGAACAATTACTTAACTATATTTTAGCAGACTGAGGAATCCAAAAAGGAGGCAGAGAGTTGTGTCTGTCTCCAAACATAATATTAATTAAAAGATAATAGAAGAATAAGCAAAATGAAATTAAAATAGAACAGCAGCACTATCTCAATAACAGGCAGCAGAAACCAACCAAACCCAGAGCTGGCAACCATTAGAGAAGCTTGCAGGGGTCTCAGCATGACAGAACGTTGCTGTGGTACAAAGCTGTTCAAGAATTTGCAAACCAGAATCAGTTAAATTTAGCTAATACTTTTAAATTGCCTTTCTTTTTTATTATTACATTTTACAACATTTGGGGACAATAAGGTTTATAATAAAGGTAAATGCTCTCTCACATAATTTTACTTTAGCGTTTGCGGAGTTTTATTACAGTATATAATTTAAAATCATATAGGTGTATGACCATGATTCATTTTCTGTTGTCAGTGAGAGAGAGCTGACTCAGAATACCATTACTTTGTTACTACCTTTAACTCTGCATTTCACTCAGACTGATTAATTTCAGGTATTAAGACTTTTGGGGAGTAATGCAGCACTGCTTTCTATGCCAGATGGTTTTTTTTGTTGTTGTTTGTTTGTTTTTTGCCATGCCTGGCTGGATTTTTTTTTTTTTTTTCTTTTTTTTTTTTTGGTAAACTGCCAGACATCTGATAGACAAATAGATTTTCAACAACCGCAAAAATATGTTTAATCAGCATTCTCACAAACACCTTAACTCTAAATGGTTGACAAACGTCAGGATACAAATAATAAAGGGACATTTAGCCCACACAGAGACAAAACGACAGTCCAGTTGTTACCGAATATTTTATTTTCAACAACAAACAGTCTTTTAGCGCATGTATCCATATAAGGCTCTCTACGTCATGGCTGGTGCAGATGATGCCAGGATGACAGCGAGCTAATGATCCGTGAGGAGGATTTAACGCCAAATGGTAGCAAGCTTAGCTAGTTCAGCTACCAGAAAAAAATCTGCGTTTTTTTCTGTATTAGTGCATAATTCGGTCAAATCTCATTCTCAAAAAACTCTAGTATGAGCCGTAAAATTTTTCCAGAACGTGTCCCACAGTAAATATTTTCCCAATAACGTTGTTGCTGCGCAAAGGGATTCCCTTGCAGTAATTCTAATGTTAAGAGATGCAGCTAAAGGTCATCGGAGTGGCTACCGTACAACGCCTTGGATCGATAAATGCTGGACTAAAAAAAATGTCTGTATAAATAACAGTTGCAGACCATGACAGGATCGTAGCTTGTCAATGACTGACTGACGGTCAAAGTAAACGAAACAGGGAGATTTTGGTAAGGATGCCCCTCGTAGTCTGGACTCAGTATGTGTGAATCTGTCGGTGCGGCAATTTGGCTAACGCACAGCCCGGTTAGCTAGTGCTTTAGCTCTCGCCAGCCTGTTTACAGTGAGTGTAATGCTACTTGGCTAACTATCCCACTAGCTAGTCAGTCGTTAGCTTCAACGGGTGTCATCTTGTGCAAATAATATTAAAATCAAACCTCACCGTAAAAGGGATGTCATTCACGCTTCCAACCGAGTAGCAGCAATCTCCAGGGTTTACAGCTCCCGTCAGCACCTGGTGCAGATGCATTTTCCTTTTATTATAGCAGCAGATGGGCTTTTTAATTATTTATAACGAGTCCACCCTTTCCGTTTCTCCATCTAGCAAAGACTGGGAATTCCATCAGTAATATTAACGTCGTCCTTGGTCAGGCAGTGTCGCCTTCCTCCACAAACGGTAGGCTGCGGACTAATTGTTTTCAATCCGTTTAAACGTAATTTCATCAGGTCCTGATATCAATTTAGACATATAAAACTGCCCGTCCGTCGCCTCTCGCTGTCAACACCATCCTCACGATTAATCGTGAGAGCCGAGGCAGCAGGAGCTCTGCAGCGATCCTGACATGCGCGTTCACGGCGCTATCAAGGCACGACTGGATAGGTCTAGATTAGTGTAATCTAGAATGGGAAATATATAAACTTCTGGATTTAACGTGATTGTTATTTTGGCATATCCCTGAATAACAAAGACACTTGCTTACTTTGTTGTATTTATGCTCCAGGCTAAGTTAAAAGGTATTTTAATATTGACCCCACTTCTTCTGCCGGGCTGCGTGGCTGTTCTAGAAGTGATTTTCTATGTTTGCGTGGTTACAATTTGTGGATTTGAGTTCATTGACATAAAACAGCATCAAAATACAACAGAATACGGAAAATTACAGAACTGGAGTTTTTTTTTATATGTGGTCTACTTTTTCACACAAGAGGTGGCCTTTTAAAGTGTATACAAGTTTAAGTTGTCATAATCATGCATATAAAACAATACTTAAGTATCAAAACAAAAAATATCAGTTTTATATGTATTTAATACATGAAATAACCGATCAAATATAATGCATATAATGCACAGGATCATGTACACCTATGAAAAAAAATAAAAATAAATAAATAAATGAATAAATAAAAAACATAAAAAAAATAAAAATTGTGCATATATATATATATATATATATATATATATATATATATATATATATATATATATATATATATATATTTGGTTGTCTTACAGTGGACAGATGTTATACTGAGTCTGTGGCTGGAATTTTTTCCACCCCAAAATGCACATTTTTATGTCATTGATGCTGTTAGGTTTCAGAGTGCCTGTAAAAAGTAAAAATCAGATAAATCAGTTGAGAACAAATTCTTCTTTACAATAATGAACTTGCAAGATGCAGCACAAGAAAATCAAAAATATATATAAACAAAGCAAACAACAAACACATACATACACACACTTCAAACAAAACATCATGATGCCAATTTAAAAATGAATTGTTAAAGTCTGCACACACACTCGCATACACAATAATATAACTAGCTAAAGCCAAAAGCAAGGAGAACAATCATGGAAAGCGTCAATTAGTCACCAGAGTTTAAAAATGTGAGAGTGGTATTTAAGAACCAAGCTTTAGCTCTGCTGCAAATGATTCCAGTCATCTGGAGCAAAAAACTGAAGATGAACAAGGGCAGGAAGAGATGGAAAGAGAGTACATGTTGGATACATGCCTACATATTCTTTTGGAGGAATGGGCAGTAGATTCCACATATGTGATACTGCCTCAGTCGTGCTTCCATTCAAGCTAAGCAAATACCAAGTTTTAACATGAAAACAACATGGGGCTTTGATTGGTCAGAAATAATCTGTATCTGTGGGCAGTGTTGAGCATGAACAAGTTCAAAAGAACACTTTCACTGAACACGTTTGTTTTTTGTTTTCTGCCTACATTTTTAGTCACTACACCTACGTCACACTATGTTACCCAAGATGCATTGTGCACTCTAGTGTAATAAACCAACACCGCTACAGAGAAGTTGCAGACACAGTATGAACATTAGATAACGTTTCTGTGCAAATTATGTCTGCCTGCGCTTATAAAAACAAGTCAGTGTCAGCTTCTAATTGAAAATACATGCAAAGGTTAAAAATTTGCCGAGTGTGAGAAGATATCTATCTATAGCATTTCTACATTTTGCATTTTTTTTTTTTTTTTGCCTGAATGTTTAGAGGAAAAGTAAGAGCTGAAAATAACTGTTTGACAATTAAGAAAACAAAAGAGAAAAAAGACATGACAAAACAACACAAACATTTTTTTGTCCTCTGCACATCCCTTCCACATGCATATCTTTTTTATGTGATAACATTTAAGGTCTAGTATAACTGATTTCATTGCAAGACACAAAACTATTATTTCTTTTCTATCTCAAGTTTAGTCTTTCATTCTACTCATCTAAAAAAAATGAAACGAAGTGAGCAACTTTAAAAATGAAATGGTGAACTTTAAAGTGAACTATTCATTTCAAGCTGTGAGAACTGACAACATCCACATCTTGGACACAGGCACAGTTCTTTAAATAATCTTTGAGAACAGATTGCAAAATGTTAGATGCAAACATGCTAAGCTATATGTGCACATAGATGGTATATTAATGGGAATAAACTATGAGTAGATATCTTTTCTTAGCAGTGCATTATTTTTAAGATCAAGCAATAATATGTTCAAACATCAAGATTTTAGATTTGTTGAGGAAAAGTATTTTTAAAAAAATCCACAGAAAGTGTCCTTCTCCTTAAGTAATTGACAATAATGTCCACAGCTCACATTTTACATTGAATAAAGGATGAGTGAGCCAGATCTCACTAGACTTCATGGGAACTGTCTCACATCCCCTTATCTGCTCCCATCCATCTCACTGATTTGATTTAGTGGCATATATAACCCTAAAACTGCATATCCTCTTTCCCTCGTGTACTCCCTTTACAGTTTAATTTTAACTCTGTCTCTTTCATTGCTTTTAGAACAGATTTTGAGAAGGATTGGGGTTATGCACCACCAACCATCACGGCAGCGGCCTAGTTATTTGAACCACATCATCAGGCAGGACCTGCCTGCCAACCACCATGACACACAGGGCAGAAAACGACAAGGCAATCACCCAGAGAGAATGTGACACATACGCATAAACAGTGTCAACAACAATGGAGAGACAAAATTACCACATAGCATGTCCATTCAGCATTTGGTGACTACTTCTTTTTGAACTGCAAGTGTCAGACTTGAAATGTCTTGTGTGATCATAGACTGTCTATGGTGACTGATGCATAGCGATGCATCTCACAAATGCAGAAATTTAATATATGGTCTGACTGTAGGTCAGTCAGTAAGTTATATAAATATGTTGTATTTTTTATGTTATAATTAGTGTAAAAAATTTGGTAGAAATGAAGACCCAAATGCAGGACAGAGAGGCAGGAGGCTGACAGAAAGCAGGTAAAAGGGTTTATTCCATGAACCAAAAAAACCCCCAGGAAACTCAGGAACCACATGACAGAGAAAAACCACAGGAGACGGGACAGATGATGTGACAAAGGACAACTGAAACCAAGGAGTATAAATACACAGAGGAACTAACACAAGTGAGATGAATGACAAATCTGACCTAACGAGCAGAAACGAAGAGCAACACAGAACTAAACATGACCATAAACAGAAAGTCAAACCAAGAACATAAACCAAAGACGTGACACAAACCATGATCATGACAATTAGAAAGTAAATTTCTACGTTGTCCAGCCAGTATTTAACAGTACTTTAAAAGCCATAATAAATCAGCAGCAAAATCCATGTTTGTCTTCATGTGACACAGAGAGCCATCCAGAAAATAGAGATTCAGTGAAATCCTGCCAGAAATCTGCTTCATTCATCTTCTTTGTCTTTGGGTAATTTTAAAGGGCAGGCTGCTGTGAGGAAAATGTGACTAAGTCTGTGAGTGCATCCCTCTAGGCTGAAGTCTTGGATGCTTCTCTTTGACTGAAAAGGTAATTTTCCTCTTTCCTCTATTTTTAGAAAGACTGAACTCCAAGCCCCTGCCATCAGCACAGAGTTGGGCAGAGGGACTATTTCATCTAGATCCCCACAAGTTTATTCATGTAGCCTGTCCACACTGATTATCATTGGCATGATGGAGGAGATCCCCTTTAGATTACAAGAGAACAGTGAATTCATCTCCTGAGTAGCAGACGTGAAGTGCAGCTAGCCAAGAGAGATCAAAGCAGAAAGAACTGAGACAACAGAGAAGTATGAGGAGAGTAATTTTGGGGAACATTGTAAAGGAAAGTCGTAGACAGAGAGGGTGGACTGGACAGTTTCAGTAATATCTCCTGTATTTCTCAATACTGCAAAAAAGGTTGGAGGAAGGTTGATCCAGTGCCACTGGGAGGCAAAGCCTTGATCTACAGAGAACAGAATTAAATGCATTATAGATTTTCTCATTTCATGGATGGCTGCTTGCTGTAGGGAGTTTCAGTCTGGGCCAGAGGTGCAAAACAGTCTGCTCCTAAGGACAAAAATGTAATGAAGCCCCTACATGCTCCCAAATGGATATGTCAGTGCTACTGATAAGATTTAATGAATCATGACTTCTCAGCAACAATATGAATGCATGAACAATTTAAAGTATAGACAGAGATAACAGTTATAGCTGAGCTGTTTGTGGACCTAAACCATCACTGTAGTATTTAGTAGATTTTACTTGTAAAGTGCTTTACAAAAAGAAATAATAAACAAACAAACAAACAAACAAATAAATAAATAACCACCTAGGGCCAAGATTAAAGGCAACAGTATAAACTGATTCAGCTCTGAATGCAATGTACTTAGAATATCCAGCTGTTTCACAGATACTGTGCTTTTGTAACCTCAGCCTGGATTCAACACTGTGGTAGTCAGGTCAGTGGAAGAGCAACTTGTTGCACAGAGAGGAACATCATTTGCATTACATGTCTCTATTATTGCCACTGAAAATTACTTACTTACTTTAGTTGATTCAGTGAACTTGAAATCAGGAGAACTGTAGAGCCAAATTTATTTATTAAGTTTGTTTAACTTGACAGTCAAACTCTAACCAATTAGTTTCTATCAAATAAACAGTATGATTTAGTCAATTTAGTGTGAAGTGTATGAAGGATAGTACAGGAAGTGACACCCACCACCATCACTAGCATTATGTCAAGAGTAGTACAAGTGGTTTCAAGCAAAGTTGTGGAATAAATCTCATAGTGGCTTAAAAGAGGCATTATGGATATACACGTTGCCACTTCGGCCCCTGTCAGTTACTCTGGGTGCATGTTACCCGAGTCCATTTTGCAACAACGTGTTGCAAAGCAGACTTATTTTGAACGCACCGTGGACTGTGTCTGTAGGATGTTTTGCCATCAGTTTAGCAGGAAAGCTTCTGATTGTCCAAGTTAAGAATGCTCTGACTGCTGAAGCTAAGACACTGACTGAGTGTAGGCAGCGTTTCACGACCCTCATTCTCTGTGCCACTTTAGCCACTTTGTGTGTGTCATGTACACATATTCAACTTTTGCCATGTCGTTTCATATTGTAAACATGCCAAAATGGTTATAGTTAGAGTAAAAGTAATAGCCAAAAAGTAGCTATTGTGAAAAATGAAGGTCTGAAACTGCAGCACAAACCCTTGACAGCTCATTAGTCTGTCTCACAACCCCACTTAAAAAACAGAGAAATATACTTTAACACTTTACATCCAGCTATTGTTACAACAGCTAGAAGTCACTTATTCTTTGAATCTGATTATATGTCATTACTAACCTGTATGAAAAAAAAACCGAAAAACAATCCAAAGGTTTGTTACTTGGAGGAAGACAGTCTTGGATGGATTGATGCTAATGTTGTTAACTTCAGGGAGTTAAGATTATGAACACTCATATTTATTGGTTTTCGTAACAGGTATATCTTTTTTAAAACATGTCTTGAGCCTAATTAATTCTCCTTCCTTCAGCCTCTGTAATATTTTCTCCTGTATGTAATATGATTTTGCTGTGAAACCTTATTAAACTGAATTAGTATCACCATACAAGTCACATTTCTATGGCATGTCTTGCTTTCTGCATTATGCTCCTCCATCGTTTCTTCACACATACTGCCATTCTCCTCTTTAACTCTCAGAGGTTTCTGTGTCTGTAGAGATACTGAAGATTAATGGCAGCTATTCCAGAGAATCGTTTTTGTTTTTGACACATTCCTCTCATCTTCCCTTCTCCGTGCTTGTGTCGCTCTCCACTTCGAAGAAGGTCAGGCTTTCTTTCTGTGGTTAAACTAGTCCATCTGTCTCTTTTGTCTTCCTGTCCTACCAGCCTTGGGCCAAACTGATGGATCTCTCACAAGTGCAGTTATTTCAGGGATGATTTACAGCCATTGCTGATATGTGTGTGTGTGTGTGTTTGCGTGTGTGTGTGTGTGTGTGTGAATTATTCCACTTAGGTGTTTAGAATTCTATTCAGGTCTGTTCCTGAACTAAGTAAAGCAATTTATTTGCGTCTGTATATGTTATTGTACTGAAGTTCCCCCATTCCTCTTTGTGCTGCAGCAGAGGCTGTTTTCCATCCACACTATTGAGCTTTAATATGTCTCTCTGTTTCATTGATGTTTGGACTGTCTGTTCTATTTTTGGCAGATCTGTGGTTGCATTGTGTGTCTTTGTGACTGTTTTCCAGGTACCTTTAGAAATGACTGACATATTATTGTTTTGTATCATTATTCGTACGTGCATACACATGAGTTCTTCTAAACAAAGCAACGTATAAAACAAAAGACCAGATGGTGAGCATGCACAGATTTCTGAGGTCACTCTAAGTGTGACAAGATCAAGGGCTTGGCACGCAAAGATTCATGCACGCACGCTAACACACAAACACCACTAAAGCTTATAATCCTAGCTGTTTGCTGCAGGTTTCTGAAACACTGTTAGGAATTGATGAGCAGATGATGGGGCATAGCAGGGTACAAATAATATCTGTATGAACATTTTACTTATACACTATTATTATGATTAAGAGGAATTCCCTTTGGCATTCACTAGTGCATACAAATCTGCAAATTTGCACCTCACATAGCTTCTTTAGATCTGCTAATGATGTATCTTGGATCAGGTGATGTGGTGAAAAAATGGCTTTCAGGCAAAACATCTCCGGACACCAGATTTATGAATAAGCAAAAGATTTATTACAAAAAAAATAAGGCATCAAAAACAGATTTCTGCAGAAAAATCTGGAGGTATCAGGATCAATATGAAACCCAACTGACCACATATGTCAGTGCTTAATATACTATTCTATCAGGTAAAGAACATTCTCAAGTTTCCAATGAACCAATCATGGGAGCAGTACATGGAAACATATGATGTTACACTCTGATGTCTGTGTGCTGGAGTTCAGTCTCTAAGACTTACAGTATATGGTCAAGACCTGAATGTGCTTTATAGAATGCTATGTTTAGATACTTCACTAACTCACACATTTAGTTATTAATAAATGAAAAAAGGTGCAAGGGCAATTGTTACTGTGCTATTCTAGCACACAAACTTTGATAGAGGATACAAGTTATCTTACTTTATCAATATTTGGATAGTTTGGGTAAAACCCTGACAAGGTGATTAGGTCATATGAGGACTAGTAAATGCTAATATTTTACAAGAGTGGAGTGCATCTGTAGACTTTTGACAAGAAGACCACTGTCACTGTGAGATCACACTGATATTTAGTTTACACAGCAAGGCCAAAGCTGTGATAGTTGGAGTCAAACTTAAGTCATTGTAGAAAAGGCTGGCTGCTTATCAACACAGCTGATTCAATTAATGAATAAGCTTAATGGATCTATGTTACTGTATGTGTGTTTTTGTGTGTCCACATGCGTGTGTATGCATGTGCACTGAAGTTTGTAGATATGTTTACGAGTTAAATATTCATTTTGAATACCAAGGGGAAATACATCACAGGCTTACTGTGAATGTTAATATTTCACACACATGATGAAATACATATCATTGTTCAAGAATAGATATGTAGTTTTCATCAGTTTTGGTTTATAATATATCATGGAAGACAATCTTTAGTTGAGATCACAATGAAATATGCATCATTTGTAATAACTCTTTCACATAAACCTGCAAAATGATCTTTCAAAGCATTACCAGAGTTTATTTTAAATAATTGTTCAAATAACCCACTTGCTCACCGTTGTGTGGAACCTTATTACAAAGTGTGAAAACTCAAATGTAATTTGAGGATTATGTGTTTGTTTTCTTTCCATAGCAGCTCAAAACCTCTCAGGTTTATCTGATAAACAGCATGAAAAAAAACGCAACTAGCTGCATTTCCAACAACAGCATGATGCTTACACGGATGTTAAACTATCAATAACCTGATGAATCTGGTGATTCTGTAAAAAGTTTGTTTTGATTAAATTCAGCTTTATTTCTAGTTCCATCACATAGTTTTCTCAAGGCACTTTTTAGAGATTCAGACCAACTGAAGTAGAATCCAACTGAATTAAATTAATTGTGATCCTATTATAATCCAATCAAATTAAATATTCCACGAGTCAAATTCCTCATAGTTGTGTTCATAAAAAAAACAAAAACAAAACAGAAACAACAATGGATTGCATTGAATCTTCTCTTCATCCCGCCATCCTAAGCACAAAGGATCACAGCAGGGAGTAAAAATCCCTCATAACATGATAAAAAACCTCCAGCAGAGCCAAACATAGAAAGGGTGACCATTTTCTTTAGCTGGTTGAGGGCAGTGAGGACAGGAAAAAGGGGTCAACAAGCACCATAACTCTACTGTAAGTCAGGAATACCTGCTGTGATAAAAAAAGAAAAACACAAAAAAGTGCCAAAATAATTTAATTATACATGGCAATGGTGAGTAAAGAGTTAAGATAGAAGCGTGCAAAGAGGTGCTCCGTGTATCATGGGATGTCCCACAGCAGCTTAAGCCTTTACCAGGATCCCTAAAATGATGACGTATGGTTACCTAAACCAGCAATAACTACGCTTTTATCAAAAAGGAAGGATTTAAATATAAGCTTAAAGGTGTCTGCCTCCCAAACTCAGCTGATTTCCAAAGTAAGAAAGAACAAGCCAAAATTTTTTCTTTAATACTTTGAATACTGTGATGTTTCTCAGGGTACTATCCCAGCAGCTACTTGGCGAGAAGCAGGGTCCACCCTGGACACTTTGCCAGTCCATCGCAGGGTCAGCACTTCAACTAATTTGTTTCATAAAATATGTTTTGCTTTTATTTTATTGTAGGAAAACACAGCTACAGTACAAAGTACTATGCACAAGCATTACACATAAGATCCATGTGAAAACCTTAGATGAACAGCAGAAAAAAACACCATAAAAGAACATTGGCCTACTAATATATAATGGTCTGCATAATGGTGTTTGTCTTAACAAAAATAAAAAAGCACATATTTGCTAAATAAGGAAACCCCCCAAATAATAGATGCCATCAAACAGTTGAACAGCTCATTTATTCAATTTTATCAGGTGCAAAGTTGGGAATTTATCAAATGAAACCATTTACATGACTCATTAAAATTCACGTTTTCAAATAAGAAATTATAATATTGAAAAAAGGGGGATTCAGTTTTCATACTGAAATAGTTAAAAGGCAGTTTTGGTTTTCTATAACAGCAAATATTGCACATGTAAAATTAAAAGCCCCTTCCTTTCCTTCTGTGTGACTCCACGCCAGCAAAACACACATAAGCTGTTATGGCACTGTGAAGAACATGTACAGCAAAGCAAAAAGAGACTTAAAAAGATGTCCATAGAAAATACAACCTTCCTGTGTTTTACCCAGGACTGTTAACCAGTCTAACATCATCCTTTAGATTTAGTTCTTTATTCTACTGAAAGAAGAACATTTATTCTAGGTCCTCCCAAGAGCTAAACTGGACAGAAAATGGCTCATATATACAATATGCTACCAAAACATATTAAGTAATAATATAAAAACAATATTTTATAGCCTGGTTTTTTATATTGACATCAAGTCAATCATTAACAAGTATAGTTTCACACAAATTATTCGTGTTTTCTAGCTCATATGAACTAACATACTTATATACTGTGGTGCTGTGCAGGATGAAATGCTGAGGAGGCAATAGAGTTTAAAAAAGTGTATTAATGACTTTCAGCCAGAAGGGGGCACTGTTGATTAAAACTTCAGCGCTGATCTGAGAACATTATCCTGGTGCAGAGGCAGCTGGTTCAAGGCCTGCTCTGGGTTGTTTGGATATACAAATAAACCACTCAAAATTTAAGTTATTTCATTACAGTACCTCATTCTAGGTAAATAGCAATAACAGTTGCAATAGTTAAAAGATAGTCTGCTTGTGGAAGGAAGACAACACGGTAAGATTAAGTTTTACTGCCAAAATAGTACATTAAGCACAAAGCCATTATGTTTCCATGTAAATGAATTTGTTGAAGGTGTGAGTCTTTGTACATCTGTTGCATGTATTTCCTGGCATGCTTACATGTAACATATCTACATGTGTGTCTGGCATAGGCAGACGGGTGAACCACAGGAATGCAGTGGCCTATAGAGCTGGAGGAAATGATTATACCACAAGGTGCCACTGCTGCTGCTGGGCAGCTTGGCCCCCACCAACCCCCCCAGTCTTACTCAAGTCTCTGCTGACTCAGCACCTACAGTGAGATTATCAGGATTATATCAAGATACAAACCAGAGTAGTAACAAAAGAGAGAACACGTAGCATAACTTAAATTTAGAAAAAACAAGCCTACAAATGAATTTGTGGCATAATGCAGAAAAGATCATTTTTTCACTGGTCTTCTGTGAATTAGAAGAGAATCCTTTGGGTAGGAGGATTTTCTTTTTAGTTTAAATGACTGAATGATGTTACTAGCATGCGATATCCAACTTGATTAAGAGTGAAAGTGGCACAAATTTATTTATTTTCTAAAAAAATTGAGATATGGGCAGAATCATCAGTTTCTCTCTCATTTGATGCATTTTTCAGGTCTGGATTAAAGTTAACATAACCATTGTCCAACCTCAACCTTGTGTGGGCACTTGTGCACATCATTGTTCCCATTTGAATATTTCCTCCAAAGAGAACTTGATTGACAAGTAGGAAGACAAAGGTAGGAAGACAAAGATTGTATAGGGACGTATAGGGACACTTAGAATACAGACATATTTACAGTGAAATAAAGGCCACAGATACATTTTCAGCTAAGGCCTCACAATGACTGAGTCTGGTCAAGTGAAACATGTGAAACATGGAAGAAGAAACAGAAGAAGAAAATTTCCTATTTGAATGATTGCATACAGACTATAGGCTGTTTTGTGTGTTGCACCATTACCGAGGTTATTTGATCCTAACTGGCTCGTATCTGCCGACATGGACAGCAGCATGGATATCTGGACTGATGACTTTAGACAGTGGTAAAGTAAGTAGAGTAATAAGTATGTCTAAGTAAGTAAGTCTACATTTACTGAGAAGGGCATCTTATCTGGAGATCTCAGAGTTGTTCTGTTTTTCCCATTAGTTAAACATCAGAGCATTCATGCAAGCTATGATTTCATCTGACAGAAACTGATTTTAAGACCTGACAATCCACATTGGAATATAAAATACTAATCTGGTTGTAATAAGTTATATATCTGTTTGCATATACTACTTAAGTGAAAGCACATGCAGAGGACTATCTGCTGTAAAAATTCTTATAGCAGATTGTTTTATGGGCAACATATTTACCAATACTAACACAAGGCCACCACTTTAATAACTTAAAAAATTCTTTCCCTAAAAAATGTTATTTTGAGAGATGAACAGACCATTTGAAGTAAATTACAGGCTTTTGCAGATGCTAGATTTTGCGAATCTGCTTGTGTGAATTGTTGCAACAAATAAACTTACCATTGTGTGAAAGTGAAAGATTCAGTATGTGGGATACAGCAACATTTAACCACAAGTTCCAGCACCCAACTCACCCTCATTTTCCAAGTATTCAGAAAAAACTATGATAGTCATAAAAAATATGAAAGACCCACTCTGAAGTCATTTTCTTGGTTGTTCTTTCTGGGCTATGTGTGGTGGTATGGTATTGTATGGTATGGTATGGTATGGTATGGAATGGTATGGTATGGTATGGTATGGTATGGTAGGGTATGGTATGGAATGGTATGGTATGGTATGGTATGGTAGGGTATGGTAGGGTATGGTATGGTATGGTATGGTATGGTATGGTATGGTATGGTAGGGTATGGTATGGTATGGTATGGTATGGTATGGTATGGTATGGAATGGTAGGGTATGGTATGGTATGGTATGGTATGGTATGGTATGGTATGGTATTGTATGGTAGGGTATGGTATGGTATGGTATGGTATGGTATGGTATGGTATGGTATTGTATGGTAGGGTATGGTATGGTATGGAATGGTATGGTATGGTATGGTATGGTATGGTATGGTATGGTATGGTAGGGTATGGTCTGGTATGGTATGGTAGGGTATGGTATGGTATGGTATGGTAGGGTATGGTATGGTATGGTATGGTATGGTATGGTATGGTAGGGTATGGTATGGTATGGTATGGTATAGTATTGTATGGTATGGTATGGTAGGGTATGGTATGGTATGGTATGGTATGGTATGGTATGGTATGGTAGGGTATGGTATGGTATGGTATGGTATGGTATGGTAACACTAATGAAAATATGTTAATGTGTGCCATATTGGGTTCTGCTAGTGAATGACCATAAAAATTACACACTGAAAAGGTAAGGATGGTTGGAGAAATGTGTCAAAAACAACTGTGTCGCTGCTACTTTAAAGTTAGAACTGTAATCAGGTCTGAAAAGGTGCTTTCTTTGTAAGGAAGAGATACCAGAGAAAAAGAACTGCAGCAGCAAATGGTGCCTTTGAATAGTGCTTGATTTTAAAAAAGGAATGTTGTAAATGGCCCTGTATCTGTGCGTCTTTGTGCTCTGGCTGATCATTAATCTGAACTGTCTTGCCCGAAAAGATTTTTTTAAAGAGAGAAGTTACTAAAAGATCACTGTCACACTGATAGGCATGCGGAAGAGAGTGTGTAAAGCCATCTTGTTTTAAAAGACCTTGAATTTGATGATGGTCATATGGCAGCCCTTGTAAATTTTACAGGAAGCTCATAATAGACTTCTTATCTTCTCAGGAAACAATGAAGTCTGAAGTGCTGATAAAATAACTGGAACTGACCTACAAAGATGAGAAAGTGGGCAGACTACCCTGCACCATTTTAAATATGCATCATTAAGCAATGTGAAGAGAAAGAGAAAGTCCTGGCCAGATTATGCTCAATTTCACATGACAAACTAGACCTCATTTCCAACCTAAAACCTAAAAAAAAGTTTCTGCCTTTAATTTC
This sequence comes from Melanotaenia boesemani, assembly GCF_017639745.1. Taxonomy (NCBI): domain Eukaryota; kingdom Metazoa; phylum Chordata; class Actinopteri; order Atheriniformes; family Melanotaeniidae; genus Melanotaenia; species Melanotaenia boesemani. The sequence continues at coordinate 13,348,177 of NC_055682.1, read as the reverse complement.
TTTTAATTAAACTTTATTGTTTTTCTGCAATCATCTGTGCACAATTAAAAAATAAATTACATAAACACAACACAGTAAATTAACCTGATTAAGCAGTAGGGAAACAAAAACATAGATGACCTCAACAGATATTTATCAAAAGGTCTGGAGCAAAAAATAAGACATATGGATCATTGATGTGAAATTTTGTCTCCAAATACAAGAAAAAAGTTGGGAAATCTATGAATAATATGCATTATGTTATCTAAGGTTTGTTCCATAAAGTTTAGATATAAAGGCTGCAACCTCCTCCTTGGAAATAATTTATGAAACATCTGTCGCACGAGTCTATTTTTCCATTGATGTGCATCCTTCTATTTAATTGTTATCAGTCTTTTAGTTGTCATAAATCCAGTTAGAATTTTATTTTATTATTATTTTGGACAAAGCTCCTTCACTACTACAGTATTATTCAAAGTCACAATGCCAGATCAGAATGGAGTGTACAGCCAATCATTTTAACCAAGGACTACATAATGTTTTCCCCCAAAAGTTTTCATTTTACTGCATGACCATAATAATAAACTGTGCCCTGATCTTGCTGGCAGTACCAGCAGCTATCTGATTCAGATATATCAATACTATGAAATTGAACACAGGTAAAATATGTTTTGTGAATAGATTGGTATGTTATTACTGTATTTTCTACAGATTTGGATGTTTTGTAAAGATGTTTCATGACATGATCATTATTTGCACAAATCTACTAGATCTAAACCCTCATTTCTAGCAAAGTTTAACATTTTCTGTTTTAAAACTGATGGAGACTGATAAATATAGTTTCCCAATAGGTGCTTCTGTTGTTAAAATCTAATTTAACTCAGAATGCAGGTCTTTGTTTTAATATCATTCAAACATAGGAGATATGTGGTTATGGACTGACGGGATAATTACTGCCGAGAAATGTTGCATGACCATACCAAAACATGCCATTTTATTGCAATCAAAATGTAACTCCTCTGCATTAAGGCAGTTTAAATTTTTAAGGAGATATGACTTGTACGAAAGAAAAAAAATAGGTTAGAAAAGCAGGTTAAAAGTTAATAGTGACTGCCACCCTTAGATTAAAAAGCAGTTCTGTGTAAGACACCCCTCATTATCACTTTATTCATTCTGCATGACACTTGGTGATTGCTGGGACTGATAAGTTGAAAACACCAGGCGTAGTCTAATAATTTCCCTTGACAGGAGGGTGATATGAAATGAGGTCACTCAGCATGCACTGTGCTGCAGACTCTACAATATGATTTAGCTGATTCAGATATGCCACAATGAAGTGTTAAAAAGAATTCCTCCCTCTTCATCTTTGTGCAATGTCGCGCTGCAGTTTTCCTAAATTAAGCTTCCTGTTTGAGATTCTACGGGACAGAAAAAAATGTTATTTCTATACTAACTATTTCAATGTTATATGTCTCTTTAAAAAATCCCTAAACTTGGTCAGTATTCTGTAGTGGGTTAACCTTTATCTTTGTACAGGAATCAGGATGTGCTTCTATGTTGTCATTAGAGGGCAGCAAATACCAAATAAAAATGCTTAGCTGGAAGTGTGGAAGCATGGTTTTAGGCTTAACCAGTAATTACTCTAAATAAGATTCTTTTGAAAGCCATTTATTAATATGTGCATTAACAGCATTAAGAGGTTTAAAAATGTTATTTTTGTTTGTTCTTCACGTACAGGTCAACTCATAAGCCACAGGCAGAAACACAGAGGTAGAGACATAGTGTGAGAGGGTTGGATTTGTTTTTATGTCCTCCTTGTACACATTGGCAGACACTGTTATGGTTGTCTGTAATAGTTTCTGCCAGTCATATATGTGAGTGGGTTCCAGCTGCCCTGGACCTTTCCCCACTCAGCCAAGTTGCTCCTCTCCTCCTGGCTGCTGTCAGAGATGTTCTTGTGTATGTATGTATATGTATGAGTGGGCTCATGACAAAGTATAAGCGTCTGCATGTGTGTTTGATGATGTGTGTGACTGGATCCAGATGGGCATTTTAACAGGAGCAAACATTGCCTTCGCTGAGACTGACAGCTGTTTATTTCTGTGATTCCTTCCATTATCACCCCATAAACCCACCTCCTCACCTGACAGCCTTCATCTTTCCTTCTCCTTTTCAACTTGCATTTCTTTTTTCCCCCATTGTCACACACACTTGCCTCTTGTCTCTTAATGTAGTGCATCCTTTCAACCTCCCACCCCCAGTGCGATTGTGGTTGCACCTGGCCTATAAGAATGAGCAATGAGCGAAGGGAAACTGTGGAGCGTGTATTAGCTCAGGGCACACGGTAGCCATTATGGGGCTAAAGCACTGCCAGCGTGCTTGATGAGGGGGAACAACGGAGCCTCGCCCTGGGACACTCCATTAAACTCCCCCTCTTTGTCTTTCTGTCTGTGGCTAACATGAGCACACAGAGTAAAGCACACCCATACAAGTCCAGATGGGTCTCCAGTGTGTCTCTGTTTATAACCAAAAGCCATGTCTTTAGCCTCATCCTGTAACCTAGCCTCATCATCTGGACAATGGTCGTAGCGGCATATTCTTCTCCCACACTTCAGCATCTTATTGTTCTCTGTATTTTCTCATAATTTAGAAAGAAACAGCCTTTAGCTCCTTTTGATTATTGTAGGCAAAATCAAATAAGACTGCCTAAGATGTATGGTACAGACCAAGAAAAACACAGAAAAATTTGGAGATCTTTTTTCAGTGTGTTGCAGCCAAATAAGTCTCAGAAAAAGATAATAAAAATCAACTGAGCTTCTGAGAATAAGCTTGGAGGATCAACTACCATTGTAGTGGATATTGATCTTGAATGATGTTTGTTTGCAAACAGTAAGCTGGGATTTCTTTATAAAGCTTCCTCATTACACTGACAATATCATTTTTCAGCAGTGTGTTGTATAGTGTTTGTTTGCCGGAATTTGTCTAAATGAGAAACGAGCCATGAAAATGTGTCGCAACTTTTCAAAACACATTGAATACTCATTTCTCTGTGTTGTTCTTATTTTGGAGTAATTAGCATGCTAATGGGTTAATAAAAGTCTCCTGGTCCAAGGTTGCCTTTGGAGGTGAAATATGACAAAGTACTTTTTAATGAGGATGTGCTAGTGTTATTGCTTTATATTGGACTCATCTTTCATCGTAAAACTTTTATTGAAAAACTTTTGCGGAGGATTTCTCTTTCTCATTCTGAGTGAAGTAATTGGATTCGATCTACAAGAAATCACAGGTTTAAATTATGCTTTGAGGGGAAAAAATGATAGAGTGCAGAGGCATTATTAGTTCAGGTTTGCCAAAAAAAGAATTTCAAGGATGCCGTTTGTCTGCAATCACCAGTTAGCCACAACGTAAAAGTCACCTGTCAATTATTTTAGTTCAGTTTTATTTAACCTTTCTTTAAGCAGGAAATGAGGCTCTTGAGATTTAACTGCTCTCACAGAAGAATGACACAGTGTATAACAGCAGTGGTTATTTGCATCTTGAAGTGCCTGCATCAAATATGTTTTCTAATTTCATATATTTTTTTTGCTTCTGTTGTGTTGCCCAAACATGGGATAAAAAAAAGTTTAGTTTTTTAACAGGCTGGTGTCAAGACACAGGAGTGCTGCAGTACTGTGTGAATTTGTTGGAGTAGTGTGTACTGCAGTTCCCTGGAGCAGATGGGTTTAGGGTCCCAGCTCAGGGGCCCAACAGAGGCTACCTGAAAGAGGAGGCTGCTCTCACATGAATATTTTACATAAGCATGACATCAACATGATGGAGGCACATTATGTGCTAAAATTACATGTTAGTATCAGGAATTGCAACAGTCGACCTTCTTAGCTATTTTCGTCACCAGGGTGATGAGTCCTGTCTTTGGTGGTGGTGACAAGACAACTGCCTCTCCATAATGGAGTGATTCATTCATTCAGACGAGAGCAGAAATAATCTTTTAACATCAATTCTCAGCTACTGTTGGGGTGACCAGTTTATAGGTTTTCTTATATGCAGAAAATGACTAAAGAAAAGATTCACCAATCCATTCACTGTCTATACTCTGGAGGCTATGCCAGCTGCTACCGGATAAGGGGCAGGGTACACCTTGGACAAGTTGCCAGTTCATCGTAGGACCTAAAGGAAAGATAATTAATTAAAACATGGTTTAGTCTTTTATAATTCTCACTCTGTGTGACTGCCATTGTGCGGGAGTATCAAATACATGTAGCTCGAGATCAAGCTGTCACATTAACTTAGTGAGCACAATGTATTTCAGCATCATCCTATGTTTTCCCTTTGCAGCCACAACATTAAAGTGGTGTATTTAAACCCAACCACAATCTTTTTTTTTACCTAACCATATAGTTTCAATGCCTTACAGGTAAGGTGTCACTTCTTCATAAGTTAGCTGCAATATTGCTTCAAACAGGTTTTCAGTGGACTTTCATCAAAAGACATCTTCATATGTCAGAGGTTCTAGGAACTTTAAAAGCTGGTAATTACCCGTACACTGGCATTTTTTTCATGGTATCATGATGTAAAGTGAAACATACTATAGACTGTGCTAATTTAATATATTTCTGTGTTGGAGCTTGTACTCTTTCAGAGCAGTATTCCAGCACTGGTAAACTCAAACACAGATTACTGAACCATTACAGCCACGAGCTGCCATTGCGCTGACCTCAGAAAACTCTGAAGGCAGCTTATGGCTGCAGGCTAGATATTAGCAGTGGATCCTTAAAATCCTATGAGTTGCATCATATCACATCTAAGGACACAGCTTTTTTTCCCTGAAAATCCTAAAAATAGTGGGTCAAACTGAGCTCTGGAAAGTTTCATGTCAGCAGTTTGAACTCTTGTCATCTTTCACAAATTTAAAATGTGATAAGATGCATTATGTTGCTGAGAGGAGTCACAGTTAAGGAATACCTTTGGGCACAATGGTGTTGTATTTGGTCTTCAACAGTGTTTGGGTTGGTATGTGTTTAAATAACATTGATGTGAGAACTCAAGCTTTCCCATTGTTATGTTCCCATATGTTATATTAATTCATAATTTAGAATTTATGTTTAATTATTAAGGAAAAAAATTTAAGTAATAATTTTTTTTTTTTTATTTTAGTTAAATTTTTTTTACTCAGTACACAATACACCTTTCTTGTCACAAAAATCCTCAAAAGTATGTTACATACAGGGGGGATATTTTTGTCTCTTATTGTCTATTCATGTTTATGCACGTTATTGTTTTCCATTCAGAACCAAAGTACACACTCAGGGGTGACCAGTCTTTTACAAAATTGTCCATAGATGCATCCAGTACACTGTACAGTCTTTCATATGGTAATAGTGCCATCAGTTTTTCATGCCACAAAGATAATGTAGGAGGGTGGTCTTTTATCCAGACATGAAGTATAGATAAACGAGTGGCATACAACATTATAGACAGTAACTTTGTTTCTTTGATTGGTAGTCTGTTAATACCAAGAATACAGTACTTTGGGTCCATTTGCAGTTTAACACCAGTAGATTTCTCAATTTCCATAAGGACTGAAGACCAGAATGAAGTAATGATAGGACATGACCATATTAGGTGAAAGTAAGTTCCTGTTTCTTTTTGACATTTTTGACATATTTTGGTACATGTATTATCATACTTACTCCGAATTACAGGAGTCACATGCAGTTTATTAATAATTTTATATTGTGTTTCATAGGATTTATTAGATCTTGTAATATGTCTTGCATTTATCAATACTTTACTCCATATCTGGTCATCCAGTTGAGACCCAAAGTCTTTTTCCCAGCTTTGTTTAATATTTATGCAAATATTGCTATTTACTATAAAATAGTCATATATATGAGTGATTATTTTTCTTTTTACTGCGATTGTCCTTAGTAACAGATCATCTAGAGCATTTATTTTCTTACCCGTTTGGTAATATGGAATGGAGTTTAAATAATTTCTTATTTGTAGAAATCGGAAAAACTGAGTTTGTGGGAGATTAAATTCATTTTGTAATTGTTGAAAGGACTTTATTCTGTCATCTAAATATAAATCTGTTTCTTAGTAGGCTTCCCACAGCACCAAAGATCTATGTCTTAATTGGCACTGAATAAAAACCTTTTATTATTAAGATTTGAATGAGTTAACATGTTTGTTTAAAAGCTGAAAAGATTGAAATGACTGTATCTAAGAAAGGATCAGGAGGATAAGAAGCCAACCAATGGGCCACCTTTTCGGTAGTCACAATAGACCATTATCAAGGCAACTTCACACATGTAGGGATTTTATCATTTTATTTATCAGTCAAGTCACTCACATTATGTATTTCCATTATTCAATGTATTTTAAGTGTGTTCTTGTGTACCAGCTTTGATGTTAAAAAGATGACATGATAGAACAGCACAGGGTGGCAAAGGTTGCATCGAGGAGAGAAGATTATGATCTCCCTCCTGTCAATGTGGAAAGGCATATAAAATGCAAATCACATGGAGCCAACTTCAAATGCATCAGTGTAAACTCAACAACAGATGCGACTCCATTTCTGAGACAAATTCTCATTTCAATATGCTGGACAGTTTACATTTCTCCTGAGGTGACATCTGCCATTTGATATTCATATGCACCTGCCTTCCTAACAGTGTTGGGTGTGCAGAAATTACTTGGCATGTATATCAGTAAAACAAGAACGTAAGCATAGTTAATCATCACTGGGTGTGTTTATAGATTTTATGTTGAAACGGCTTTTTCTCTGTGTATTTTTGAATGTGAATAGCTTATATTCCCACACTCACTCTGGGACTGAACTGATTGTGTGAGATAAAGAGCTATATTTATGATCTCAGAGAGCTGGGAGAGCGAAGAGGACATCTGAACATCACTGAGTTTGTGCAAGCCTTATTATCACATATTGTTTCTTTCAAAGTGAACAGTGCAGCAACAAACTGCCACCATTTATGAGTAGACGCTGTTTCCCTAATTATAGAAATTAAAACATGCAAATTTACTGATTATTATCTGGTTTAAACAATATATGAAAAACTCTGTTCTGCTAAATGATTTTCATTTGACATTTAAAGAATGTTATGTGAAATTATGAAAAACTTATGATGCAATATCTATCAAAACTCTGTTATAAAACAGTGCAAAAGAGATGATATAATATTTAATTTCATCCTCCTTCTACCCTGGCATTGCTTTCTATTCACCTCTAAATAATTCTCTATCATGAGTTGACCTGAGCAAGGATGGGCAGCGTTGTGTGCACCCAGTCAGACTTAGAGCTTCTCCAAGTATAAAATATTAACTACAGGTTAAAAGCAGGAGAACCATTGATCCTGACCAGTGCTTTGAGAGGGCCACATTTAAAGAAGCATTTATGGAAAGCATGATGCAGTACGCATGTAAGCAAGGTTCCACATAAAAGGACAAGGTTGAATTTGCATCTTAAAGCACTGCTAGTAGCTTTCTTCCAAATAACGGAGGGCAAATTTGTGTTTGGCACATCAAACTGACAGCTCGAGGTGACGGGTAAGTTCTTGCAGTGTGTGCGTGTACAGCATGCGTGTTGAGGAAGGGAATAGAAGGGCAAGAGAGGTGTTGCTTTGGCCCCTGCTGGCTTAACCGCCTATAATGAGGGCCTGCAAGGCAGAAAACCCTTTACAAGGTTTTGTAGTTTACATATTGTTTCTGTATTGACATTGTGTTTGATGTCTAATACTTTAGAGCCCAATACCTACAACCTGGGGGTAGTGTGACTCTTTTCCATTGAGTCTGTGTGTAAAGTCCAGTTCTATTGAGATTGCAATACGTATAATGAACTTGTTAATAAGCTCAGTGAGGCCAGGTATAAAAAGATATATCATTTTGGCAGCAACCTTGGTCACCTTTGTGACTTTGGTCTGATTGTTAACAATGAGCATGTTGAAAGAAAAAAAAAAAAAAAACAGGTAGAGCAATACAGTAAGATTGGCTGAATAACGCTTTGATAAAGTAGCAGTAGTAGGTGAGGAGTTACATGAAGCCCTTTGAGTTTAAGGATGACTAACAGTCTTTGGTGGCTTCTTTTCTGAATGTCCACAATATGCTGACTGAAGGTAAGTGTGGTAATCTTCTGAAGTATTTGAAACTGTCCACAGTTTTAACTGTCTGGTTAGGGATGACAATGGGGTGCTGTAGTGAAGGACTCCTTCATCTCCCTGACATTTAGACTCAGGTGGTTATCTTGACACCACTGTATGAAGTGTTAGACCGTAGTGTGGTAGTCTATGACAGAATTATTGTCCTTGAGCATGGCGCGGGTGGATGCATTGTCTGGGAATAGATACCTTTTATACTGGGTGATGGGCTGATGCTGTCATACGTGGGCAGGGGCGGACTAAACTTACAACCCTGTGGTTCCTTGTTGCTGACGGTGAGAAAAAGAGATAGAGAGATTTTGAGATGATGCAAAATCTTGATCATTTGGTCCCTTGATATGGAATTAAAAGCAGGCCTAAGATACACAAAAAGTATCAGGGCAAAAAGGCCTGGAGAATCCAGATGTTGAAGTAGGAGATGATGCAGGCAAGGTACACTATCCTCTGATGAAACCTTGCCCTGGAATTAATAGACTATCATTATACAATATCATCACCATGACCTGAAAATTCCTAAATGATTAAATATAATGGGACATGACCATAGAGATGGTAGAATGAGTGGTGTGATTGCAAAAAGGAGTGCAAACATTTAGAAGAAAGACAACATCTCAGGACTTATTATTGAAAATCTGCCTTTTGGGGGAAAAAAAAGAGAAAAGAATTATGCACATTTTGACTAGTGGTTATTTTATATATATTTGCTTTCTGGCAAAACTAATCAAATCCATCATTTGAATTTTGTTACGTTGGTGTGTCATCCAGGAATAATTTCTTGTCTGCGTTGCCTTTTTCTCTGCTCTCTTTCTCTTCTATCTAAACATAAAAATACTTTCTGTAGTTTCTGTTTAGATACTTGCATGTTTTAGAATATTTTCTCACTCTCCCTCTTACAAACAAACATTTATAGACATCATGACATCCTTGAAATGATCAGTGATCAGCCAAATGTAGCAACAAGTGTTTTATTGTGTTTTGTTTCTGCAAATCCAACTAAATCTAGAGAATGAAAAACCTTCTGGCAGTGTCAGAGTAGAGCAGTCTGAAGAGAATTTACAACTTTGTGCATTAGACATGGATAAATACGCCATAGTTTTTGATAAAATTTGCAGCTTTCTGGATGAATGATGACCGCCATCTGTTCAGAGAGGAGTCAGGGAGCTGTCATTTTTGCTGCAGCTGATGACTAAGCTGTATAAACAGAGAAGGGCCAAACCACAAGGTCCCAAAAGTCAACCTTAGAGCCAAATTTGAATTAATTAATGACCTAATGCACATGGACAGTGTGTTTTAGAGTAATCAAGGTGATGCTGATATAAGAGCTCAAATACAAAGCAACTTCTACTGTTTTCTCTATTTAAACAGACTATTTATGTAATGGTAGATTTTTTGTTGGAATTTAAATAATCTGAGTCTTTTATTAGAACTGATACACAAAGTCCTGACATCTTAATTCTGCATGTCCTGGAATTTCTTTTACAGATACTCCATTTTCAATAAACACTGTGCACTTTTTTTCAAGGCAACTTTTATTAAATAGGAAAATGAACCCTTGTGTGCATAATATAGAATTCCTACAATAAGTGGATGATATTAATGCTTTGTCTGTCTGTCCAATCCTTTTCAATTTCAGTTAGACCCACCAGACTTACACCTGGTCTAAACAGTCCTGGTTGAGCTAAGTGTACAGCTTTGAGTACAGGCCTACTTTTTTGGCTAGGTGTATAGAAAAAATAAATAAATAAACAGAAATAAAAACTAGTCAGAAGTAAAAGAGGTGAAAAAGTCCATTTAAAAAACAGCATGAACTATCTTCATTTCACATGATATGGTGGACACAGTCATTGTATCTCTTGTTCGAAACTTAAGCTAACACACTGAATTTGCAGTTGTCAAATTTTAAAACATTTAATCACAACTAGAGTTGATAATAGATGTAGCCACTAGAAACAGGAAACAGCAGAGCTTTCTTCCTGTTAGACTTGCTGTGGTTCGGCTAATTTTTCAAAGTACAGGTGCAGGAAGAGACTTGTTTTGCAACAGAGGTGCACTTATTGTAGACTCTTCTGTTTTGTAAGATGTTTTAATTCTCTGTTCAACACTGTTGACAGGATCATCTACAGTTTAGTTAAGATTCCCTCCCAGTGGTGTGCTGGTAAACCAAGTGCACAGTTAAACTTAAAGGTTCCCTCCAGATGCTCTGTGTATCAGGAGGAAAGTCACAAATTTTACCATTTAATTCAAGGGCCTTTTCTCTACACAGCTGTCAAAATATAAACTATCCTTTTGGATTATTCATATATATACGGTTCTTTTTGAGTTTATAGGCAGATGAAAGCTCTCAACATTGTTCTTTCTGCTTAGATGCATGCAAACATGTTTACAGAATAAGAACACTTAATTATTTATCAGCTTTAATGTCTTGAAATTGGGTCTGAAAACAGTGTTTAATGTTAGCTTACTATAATTGCTGCTGTTAGTGGGAGGTTTTAAACAGTCAAACCTGATTTGGAAACAGCATTGTGTCTCTAAGATAGAGCCACAATAGCACAGTTAAAACTGAAGTAGTGCTATTCAGTAATTTGACAGGTATATCTGCTAATGCAGTGAATTGCTTGATGATATCTTAAGAGAGTGAATCAAAATTCTTTTTGATATTTTACCCTTGTTAAAGTGCTGCTTAGAGGAGACATCACACTTTGGTGGTCATCAAGATTTACCTTTAGGCACTGAAACATTGTGAACTGCAGACACTATCTGTAATATTACTGTCATTAACTTAATAAGGAAATACTGCCATACCCAACTAAGCTAAATGTTCCATTAAGCTTAATAGTTTGGTGAGTGAAGAAGAAGAAAAAAAAGCCAGCTCTAGCTAGTGGCTATGAAAAGGCATTTCAGTGCTTTGCATAAGCGTGGCATTAATAGCTAAGTATTGAGTAGTATGCTGCGAGTCATCTCATTATGTCTGTGCCCGATTGTCATTTTGAGTCAGGATGTTATGTAAAAACTGAGGCAAAGATAATTAATAAAGGAAAATCTTTGGAGTGAATTTAAACACAGGAAGTGCAGCTTGAGACCATTATTAAAGCAGAGTTGTGACAAAAAAAAAAAAAAAAAAGAATAAAAAATTAAAATCTACAAATGACTTTTGGTTATTTACCTGGCCCACACTGCTTTTAAAATCAGATGGCATGTCATTAGGAACTGTCCTGTCCAACATGTACAATTTTACACCATTTACATAACAATTTAAAAAAGGTTCATATTGTATTACTTTAAAAAGGGACAATGTTGCACATCAATAAGTACAGTTAGCTTAGCAATGTCTTTGCATTTGATTGTCCCTTGGCAGGTACTCAAGGCTCTCTGCTACAACTACTGGTGTGCCACTCTTTTATTCAAGACATAATTCTTGCTGGAGTGTGTGCAGATATTGGACTGTTTTCAGTGAAAACAGGAAATGTGTTTTTCATTAGATTTACAATTTTCTATCTGACTCTGACCTTAGATACTACCAAAGATAGCAACACTTTCCTAAGGATAGCAAAAGACATAAGCGCTAAAACGTCTTTTTCGAGACAGTGGGTGTAGTCTAGGGATAGATAAAGGGCCAATATAAAAGTATTTTTTACTATAATTATCTAGGTTATCTAGGTTCAAGGTTCAAGGAATTTTAATTATCCTGTAAGAGTAATTTGTTGTACAGCAAGCAGTAAAAATAATCAGTCAGTGCACAATCACTTAACATTAAAGATCTAAAAGACACTAAAACATTAAAGATCTAAAATATATATATATATTCAGGGCTGCCAACTATGCCAACTATCATGCATTGGCCGTGAGACTCACGCATTTGAGTGAAATCTCACATACTAACCCTAATCCTCTGATTTCTTACGCTGAAACATAGAGCAAAGTCGACTAATTGAGAGGTTTGGGAGGATTCAGTGGGCCGCATTACTCTTGGGCTGGTGAAACAACTAAATAAATAAATGGGAACGGGGCCTACAATATGATCTGTCTGAGAAGAAAAAAATAGTAGTGATATGCGGATCAATAGTGAAATACTTAATCATCCTATACCAACATTAATATAACTAAACTTCAAGGATAGGTAGGAACTACTTCTTCTTCTGCCTGCATGTTTGAAAAAGACGCAGCGTCGCATCGCATCAACGCGGTTCATCCACTGCTCGGTATGGCAAGCCAAAAGGGCCATAATTCGCCACTCTATTGGCGTGTTTGTAATATGTGATGAAAAATGGCCTTAAAAGCACCGTTTTATGTGGCTAAAATGGCGTAAAATTCGCCGTTTTTTTTAAAGCTTTGGTAAACACCAAAAAATATGATGTTCTTGGTGGTCACTAAATGCCGCTTGTTGCATATTTCGCATAATTAATTGATTCATTGTGCATTAACCTGCTGTTCTTTAAGTAGCATATAGCTACTGTTATTTTTCAAGAAATGAATAAAACTGTATGGTTTTTGTAATGATTGGACATAATGTCATCAAACTTGGTATTGTGTTTTACATCATATATCTTTGGTTAAATATTTGTAAAACTACAGACAGACATAAAGGGTTACCAATAGTACTGATTTATGGAGGAAAAAAAAAAATCACGAATTTTGGACATAGGAGTGTTGTGCCCGAAAGCAACGATATGCTAAATAGGCTATATATACTTTAAAGGTCCCATATTATGCAAAATTCACTTTTTAATGGTTTTGGAACAGTCATACTGGTCCCCCCGCATGTGTAGGAGACCCGTAAGTGTGAAACTCTTTCAGGCGCTCTCTCTCCCCCCTGCTCCACCTCTAGGGAAGTAAGCGCTGAATTGAGCGAGTTTGAAAGCCTGTACGTTAAGACGTCATAAGGGACAATAACCACTCCCCACAGAGCGATGGACCCGTCTACCGGCTCTCAAAGCCCGCCCTCTAAAAATCACCTAGCGCCCAGTGTTTATCCTTTTCGGCAACCCTCGTTAGCGGACATGGCTAAGCGACAGAAGCACTGTTCTGTTTGTGGCTGCATAAATGAACACGAAAACGTTTTTTTTACTTCCATCCACTGAACCCACGAGGACTGAGTGGATTAATTTTATTTTTGGAGGAAATGTACCCGGAAAACTTCCAAAGGTTTTGCATGTCTGTGGCCAGCATTTCAAAGAGGACTGTTTCCACAACATGGGTGCATGGAAAGCAGGCTTTGCCAACCGTTTGAAGCTGAAGCCAGGTTCAATACCAACTGTCCGTGACACAGCTGGAGAGGTAAGAGCTGGCAGTTATTTTATCGTTTCGGCCTTATTAGTCTGATAGCTTGAAAATATATTAGCACTGTTGTAAATGTAGCCAAGTCACTGTTTCTACTGTTTGTATCCGGTGCCATTGTGCATCAGATTGATGAGCGTAGCTAGCTGTGTTCTCCGTGCGTCACGGTTTGGGTCGGTAATGGGGGCTTCAGGAATGGGTTCCGGTGTTCCGGCGTTTGTTTATCCTTCACTACGCTGTAATCAGCGTCTAGTAACCGCTAAGGCCTAACCTGTCAATCACCTCATGACGGGCGATGCGATGGGCGGAGCCAACAGCTGAGCTGCTCCACCAGGGTTCCGCCCACCATAAACGGCACATTTCTGAAGCTGCTAAAAAGAGGGAGGTGAAGAGAAGCCGCTGCACTCAAACTGAGGGTCGATTTGTCCATACCATGGCGGAAATATTTCATTTAGATATTAATGAATGGTCTCAGATTGGGAATAAAGTGTATAATATGGGACCTTTAATATTAATGATTAAAAATAATAAAATACTGTATTTCTGTTTTCTTTTGAGTCTGTATTCTGGCAGTGCATTTGCATTTTGTTGCAGATGTGAGCACACAAGCAGACAGCTTAACAAACAACTGGCTAATTGGAACAATGCATCCAATTCTAAAGCAAAGGAAATCAGTGATGAACTGGTGTTGTCAGACGTTACTCTGAGCCCTTTGGTGCTGCAGGCAGGTACTACCAGGTACTATTAGAGGGAGAAAATGTAGAGCTGATGGATCCTGTATGTGTAGCTATGTTATTGGTTTTTGGTTTTTGGCTGTATTTGCAGCATTTTCTTCTTGCAGTTGTTTTTGTTTATCAAGACTGAACCATGTTTGAGTATGATGTACAAAATAACAGATTTACCCATTTTTGTTTCCTTTTAACTGCAGGCCCAATGAGAGCACATGAATTTTGCAGGAAAAACTTCTGTTAAATTTAATATGATTAGTTTGAACAGAGCAGAAAATCACAAAGCTTAAGGCATTCTGTATTTATTTACGGGGGGGGGTCTTTATTTTTTTCCACAAAGAAAGTGAACAAATTGTAATGGTGTACCAGAAATAACCTGAGTAGTGTCCTAAAAATGCCCTGTCATTATAAGGATGAGGCCAATATAAGGGTTTCATTAACTCTTGTTGCCTAACAGAACAGTCATTATTTTAATATAAGCGAAACACACTGCTGCCAAGAAAATTCAATAAAAGGTACTTTAAACCCTTATGCATATCACCACGGATTAGGGCTGGGTATCATCACTAATTTCCTGAATCGATTAAATTTGATTTCAATACGATTTCGATTAAATCCGATTCGATTTGATCTTGATTCATTGACAGCTAATTGTGTAACACCACCTATTTGTTCTAAAATATTAAAAATATTCGTATATAACTGTTACGACCCGACTTAAGGGGTAGGGACGGGCGTAACAAAAAACACGGCGAAGAGAGATGGTATTTCAAAATAAAAGCACATTTATTTACAATTCCCGTGAAGTGATGGACAACCTGTAGAACAAAAGATGAGCTGGGGTTAGCGGACCTGCAGAAAGAAACAAACTAAAACCTATACCAAACACACACCGAGTGCAAACGAAACACAACCGCCACTCGGTGGTGAAACTAAAAACCCAAACAAAAGCAACAGGCCCATAACTAAAGTGACCGTCGTCACAACACAATAAAACGCTAACCTAGCCCAGCTCTAACACAAACACAAAGTAAACTTAACTCAACACTTAAACACCTATTGTGGAAAGGAGGTGGTCGCGACACACACACACACCCGGTGCACAACATGAGGGGGAGAGAGGCCGGAGCCATTCTGGTTTCTCCCCCTCCAGACCTGCCTAGGCTGCAGCCTTTTCAGCCTCAGCTTTCCTTCGGGCTGCAGCCTGACTGGTCCAGAGGGGTGCCAGTCACACAGGGGCGGGGACAAATGTGCTGGCCTTAGCCACTCAGGGCAGCGCTCTGTCCCGCCCCTAATCAAACACAAACGGCCACAGCTGTCTGCAAACAGCAGGGGCCGTAACACACCCCCCCTAAAGTGTCAAAATCCTCCCTCAAGGATTTTGGCACAATACAAAAACACAAACAAAACAAAATAATCACGAACACAATTGGCAGTGTTGCTTCAATCCCAGCCTGTGCCCTAAAAATGTTCTCCACGGAGAACAAGGTGGTACACCTTTCCCCTCTGGGACTATTCTACCGTCCCCGACTAGGGACAACAATCCGGCAGGACTCATCCTGCTACCGTCACTCGAATAGTCCGGTTAACTAAAGGCTACCAATCGGCACAGCTGGCACACAAAACCACAACACTACCACACACACGAGCGTACCCTTTCGGCCACCACACCCGAAAGGAGGCCGACGGCGAGTTCACCCCACCACGCTACAAATGACAGGCCCACACATGAGCAGCTAAAAAGGCATAAACAAAAAGGAGAGTGTCCGAACACACGCAGCCTCCACATCCGCGCCGTCTACACCTTAACCAGGTGGCAGAACTAGTGGCGACATTTCAGGAGAGGGCAGGCACTCAGCCTGCAACGGCCTCTCAACCCATGAGAAGGTCCGCCACCTCACACAGGGTCGCCCCTAGGCCAGAGCGCCCTATACAGCTGCAACTCCGAGTTCAGAACACGTTCACCTTTACTCATACACACTCCCGCAGGAGCCATCGCCCCAACTGCTCCATATGCCCGTCACCAGCATGTAGTGAACTCACCTGAAGGCACCACGCTCCACCGGAAGCTGCCCACCGGAAGCTCCTCCAAAATAAGCTGCCATTCACGCACACACAAAAAAAAAATAATGGCTAATATATCCACACCGCGCAAAAACCCCAGGAGATCCTTCACGATGACATTAGAAGTAAAGCTCCCGGACGAGCCCCCACTCGTTACGACCCGACTTAAGGGGTAGGGACGGGCGTAACAAAAAACACGGCGAAGAGAGATGGTATTTCAAAATAAAAGCACATTTATTTACAATTCCCGTGAAGTGATGGACAACCTGTAGAACAAAAGATGAGCTGGGGTTAGCGGACCTGCAGAAAGAAACAAACTAAAACCTATACCAAACACACACCGAGTGCAAACGAAACACAACCGCCACTCGGTGGTGAAACTAAAAACCCAAACAAAAGCAACAGGCCCATAACTAAAGTGACCGTCGTCACAACACAATAAAACGCTAACCTAGCCCAGCTCTAACACAAACACAAAGTAAACTTAACTCAACACTTAAACACCTATTGTGGAAAGGAGGTGGTCGCGACACACACACACACCCGGTGCACAACATGAGGGGGAGAGAGGCCGGAGCCATTCTGGTTTCTCCCCCTCCAGACCTGCCTAGGCTGCAGCCTTTTCAGCCTCAGCTTTCCTTCGGGCTGCAGCCTGACTGGTCCAGAGGGGTGCCAGTCACACAGGGGCGGGGACAAATGTGCTGGCCTTAGCCACTCAGGGCAGCGCTCTGTCCCGCCCCTAATCAAACACAAACGGCCACAGCTGTCTGCAAACAGCAGGGGCCGTAACAATAACATTTTTTTTTAAATACAAAACTGTCCATTTACTTATCTGGGAGTAATCAGATTACTGTAATAATCTGATTTGACACATCTACATGCATTTCTAAAATACTGTAACAATACAGTGTTTCCCCAGATTCACAGCCAGAAATGCTGTAATGGAAAAAAAAAAAAAAAAAAAAAAAAAAAAACCAAACAAACAAACAAACAAACAAACAAACAAACAAACAAACAAACAAACAACAAAAAAACAAACAAACAAAACTAAACAAAAAAACCCCACTCAAGACAGATAAAAAGCTAAACTCTTTAAATATTCATATGAAACAGATTTATTCAATAGAGTCACTCTAAATATTCTTAAAGTTCAGATTCCACATAACGTGTTGATGTTAATAAAACCTACAAAGAAAACTATATTCATTTAAAGCTGTAATACAACTCAGAAATTCCGTCAATGACGTAGATTCAGCTTGTTCAGCTGTGTGTGTTCCCGTGACGACCATGACGCTATCCACGTAACTCTGCAGCAGGAGAAATACTCCATCTGCTCCTCACTGGAGCAAGATGCTTCCACCTCCATCTACCTGAGAGAATTTTGAAAAATCTCATATTTTTGTCTGATTTTCAGCTGGTTGACATGTTTTCCGACGTGCACTCTGGCCTCTGACGGAAACCTATGTGCGTGCATGTGGCGCAGTTATGATATGTCATGATGAATAGCATTAGACTGTTTACGTTTTGATAAAAGGACAAAATATAAACCTGCTCTAGAGGAATGTGACTTTAAATGATTTATTCCAAAGTTCATACATGCTCGGTGACATCACTTCCTGTTGTGGAATGGGGCAGCGCCTTCAGCATTAGCTGCTAATATGAACGGTAATACGTTGCAAAAGACTTTACAGGTGAATGTAATCCACACTGGTGAATGAAAACATCTGACTTTGACATCATCTCGGCAAGAGAAGCTGATTTTGGACGGAGGCAACACAAGAAAACAATTGTGTGTGTATACATGCAAAGATCTCGCTGAGCCTCGGTAAGTCACACAAGAGTTGGGTCATATTACCAGAAATGAGGACATTTAAAAGAGTTGATCTCCAAGTTTTATGAATCAATATTGGATTTATTTTATTTGAATTTATTCAAATTGATAAATAAATTTTTAAACCCAGTCCTACCACAGATTTTTCTTTTCATCTCAGAATTAAATTTCAAGTTGTTTAATCACATGACAACAACAAAGAAAAAAATGGGCCCTGAGCGTATTAGATTTTTTCACGTGACTAAAAATCTGACCATAATCACTTTGTAAAGACTGAGACTTATCTGTAGAGCTTGGGGTTTTGCTCTGCTCAAAAGGAAAGAAAGAAATACATTTCATATTCCTAGTGGTGCACACCACCATGCTCACATCCATTGTGCCCACACATGTGTGAAATTAAAGCTATCACGACCTTACATCTGGCTGAGAATGCTATTTCTCTTGATAAAACATTTCGACTGCAGATGTATCAGCCAGGACACATTTTCCTGTTTGATGGCCTGCAAGTCGCAAGGGTGCTGTAACAGCAACAAGATGCATCTACATGTTCTATAAGCAATGTCAGCAGACAGGAAAGGAGGGTGGGTCATTGTGTGTGTGTGTGTGTGTGTGTGTGTGTGTGTATGCACATGTCCAAAAGCTTGCTTATGTGTGTATGAGTATCCATATTCATTAGAAGTGTGGAGGAGAATCCAATAACGACTCTGTCAGTCGAGATTAAAGAGACTGACCTTTGGTGACTTCAAGTAGAGCAGTGGTGTGTTTGTGTGTGTTGACAGTGAAACGGAGGAAAGAGGGAAAGATGGAGGCGAAGAGTGGTAAAGGGATGCAGCAATGCCACTACCAGAGATAAAGACTGTCTCTCACTCAGTGTGATTTATCCCCTGTTACACTATGTTGTTTTTCCAGCAGGTGCAAAACAAGCTTTGGCATTCGAGTACAACACTGGAAATTGACTGGAGGTCTTTACATTCATTCTGTCAGTGAATAACAAAGCAGAATAATAATTAAAAAAAAAACTAGGGACTCTAAATGAGCAAATAATCTACAACAAGTAAATATGCTTCACTTGGAGTGCAGGACATATTAAATCCCAACTGATTCTTGATGACCTCAGGAAAACATGGACAAACTGTAAACACACCATGGTCTTATTTTCTGTTTACGTCTAATGTATCATAGTTAGGGCTGCTTACAATTTCTGTTTATGACTAGTTCAACTGTGAAGTCCTACAGCTCCCAGGACCTGAAGGGTGGAGAACATCACCTTAAACAAAAGCACAGCAGAGGATGCTCTTCTTGTAAAAGTTGAAGAAATTCAACCTGCTAGGTTGGCTCAGGGAGTTTTACATTCACAAATCTTTGATGAGATTCATTATTGTCATTCAAAAAAAAAAAAGCTTCTACCAAACAGAAGATCAGGCAGTTAAAGTGACTATTTTCTAATTACAGTTTCTGACAAAAGAGACAGAAAAACTTGGATGGCATTGTAACATTAATGATGAGAGAAAGGTTTGTCTGCATGACAGCTGGAACTGCTTGATAAAGATCAGTTAGACGAGTTGAGGGCTAAGTCTCTTTCCCCATAGTTTACTAAGAACAATACAATAATTGCACTGAAAATTGTGTGGTTGGCTTTTTTTTGTAACTGATTCAGTTTGGGAAAACAGTTCATTCATTATCACCATTTCCATTTGTGCCAGTTGCCATTTTGTTCTTGTTGCAAAAAATGTTTTAGGTTTCAGACCAACCTATTTTATTTTCTAAATATCTGATTCTTTATTTGTTCAGTTCACAAATGGGACCTGTTGGCTGAAAAGTTGCCGCAGTGTTTTTTCCTCCTTTTTCTCGTCTGTTCTATGAGCCCAGTTGAGTATCGTGCAAGTAAGTCTATTCTGGCCACATTTAATGGAGTTTTTAGCTTGGATCACACATGGAGAATGTCAGCATGACATTTTTCTTCCATCAGAGAGGAGTAAATTTGAGCACTGTGTCTTGGCCAGAAATGGCACTCAGGTAATCAAAGAGTCTGTACATGTGTCTAGGGCAGTTAAGAGGGTCAAACAGAATTCATTATTTTGGAGTTAAGAAACAAAGGAGACTGAGCTACAGAATGTAAGTCATCTAGAGGGGTTTTAGTGAGTTACAAAACCTTGGTTAAGCAAGCATTAGAGCATGCACGCTCCAGTGTGCATAGTTTTAAACACAGCACTGCAGTGCATTGAGGTTCGGTGTCAGCTCATGTGATGATTAGCAGAATCCTTGCCAGCAGTGCCCTTTGCTGCTATGCCAAAACATTAGATCTTTTCTGCTGCATACTGTAGACTTGAGGTGACTCTCCTTTGACTTTTACCTGCCCTGGTCTGCTCGTGTAAAGTGCCTGGTGAGAATCAATGGTGTCCTCTCATCAGACACACATACAAAGAAACCTACACACACACTCACTGCACCAACAATTTTCCTGACGTTGAGGGGACATGAAGCCAGCTCTTGTCCCCTGGCGTCACTCCAGTAACGGGTGTGTCCTCTGTCAGACAGCCTGACATTCAGCCCAGCAGAAACTCATCGATCCACATGCAACATAAGAAAGAAGAGGGGGCCAGGAGAGCAATGAGGTAATAGCGAAGGGGGTTGGGAAGTTTGTGGATGGGGGAGATGATGTGCTGCAGGGCTGATGGAGTGATACCTGGTTATAGCAATAGATAGCATCAGCCAGTTGATAGAGAGCTATCAGAAAGAGAGTAGGGGGGAAGAGGTGCTGGAAGGCTGACTGGCAAAAGTGGGTTAGCCTGCCACTGAGCTGACAGGAGCTCTCAGCCCTCAACACATACTTTGCTAGTTTTCTCAGAAGCAGTGAAATACTTTAAGATTTTTTTTAATCCTCTGCCTTTTATCTTTGATCTGCACTGCATGCATTCATATCATATAAATATCAGAAGAGCTGTACAGGTTACATTGATATTAAGTGAAAATATATTGATACTCCATGGAAACCTCTAGCAAACAAAAACAGCTATGTTTATATAGGCAGTGCTTTTGAGCCAAAAAAGAAAAGATAATATCCTTCAGGCATAAAGATGCCAAATGCATTTATTTTCACAAGTTTCAGTTGCATCTTAAGTTCTGAGAAGTTTGATAAGCAATAGAGCAGCAAACAACATTGTATTGTAAGAGGATATAATTGTGCAATAGTCCCCTCTGGTGGCAGCTGCTTTGGCCACCTATGCATGTTAATCACTGTTGTCCTTTACATGTTTATCTTGTCCATGAACCCTCATTTTACATTTGGTCATTTTGTTGTAGTTTGCCATTACCCACTGTAATCTCAAGTTTGTTTGTACTGGAATTTTTTACAGTTGTCATTGTGTATTTAAGTGGAAAGTCTAACACGCATGCTTACACAGTTACTACTCTATGTTACTCCGCAGGTTTAATCACCAATAGCTAGAGTTTGGTTTTCACATACTTGTTGCTGATGTTGTTTGTGTTTTTCTCAGTTTGTTTTCCTATAGGTGCTCCTGATGATTATCTGCTTTGTTTTCTTACAGAGGATGTAAGATGTTTTATTTTTTTCTCTACAGGTGTAACAGCTGGTTGCTTGGTTTTTATTCTGTTTGGGTTTTAATTATAAACTTGTTGCCGTTGCTTTCTATCTTTTGTATCTTGTCTCCTTTTCTGTTCACTCTCCTCCTCCCGTTGTCCCAACTGAATTAACATGTAGTTCAGCAATAACCAAATTAAAATATAAAGTACAATATTCAAATATTAAGTGTAAACATACATCCACAAGTTCTATTCCTTTTAGATGAATACAGGTTCCCCTTTGCAAAGCAAATAAAAAAAAAAAAACAACAAAAAAAGTTTTAAATGGGATTAAAGTAAACACACATGCATGAGTTAATTCAGTTACCTTTATTGGTTTGCAGGTTTAAGTATGAAATCAATCCCACACCTTGCTGGATTTATTTTTGGGAGTGGCCAGCCCAGCTCATGACTTCTGGTGATGGTGACAAATGGAGTGTTATTTTTATTTATTTATTTATTTTTTTGTGATTTTCTTTATTTTGTATGTTTGACATATTGAGGTAATGTATTAGAATTTCATTTTGTATATATGTATATTAGTTTTTGTATAAGCAAGGCGGCATTTAGTTGCACATCTACAGTTGGATTTCGGGCTCTTGAGACTTGAGATGATATATTTTGAACATGCTTTTTTTTGCCATCCACATGACAGATAAAGAAAACTAGAAATAAAATGCAAAGAAGTCAAAGAAATACAAAGGTTTGCTGATTAATATTGGCCCTTGAGCTAGACTACACTACAAATGTGCGCATCCTGTTCGTGTTCTGGTGGGACAACCTACACCTTTTTATCCACATCAATATTATTTTGACACTTGCCAGTTTTCTAAGCAATTTTGGTAGGTATGTATGTAATAACACTTGCTACAAAGAAACATCAGAACAACAGTGAGCTGTCCAAAGATTGCTTAGAAAAGGGTGAAAGAAGGTCAAACAATTTTAAGTATTTTCCTTCCTGAAAGCTATCGTCACGTGAGGACGTGAGGTGAGGACCCAAATGCAGGACTCAGAGGCAGGAGGCAGATGTAATGCAAAAACAACTGATTTAATCCAAAATCCAGAATGACAAGAACCACATGACAAGGAAAAAGCATGAGGATCTGACAAGGGAAACTGAAAATAAAGGCGTATAAATACACTGAGGGGCTAAAAGGGAACAGGTGAAGTGAATCGGCTAATTTAAACCAGGTGCATTAATGTCAGGAAGCAAAACAGAACTAACAAGGGTAGGAACTACAATAATAAAACAGGATACAAGACATGGACATGACAGAAACCTACATAATACATGTACTTCAGTGAAATGAAATGAAAAAACATTAAGAAAAATCCAATCCAGTTTGAAAAAGTACATTCAACTTAAAGGGACATTGTGTAAGAATTACTGCCATCTAACGTTGGAATTGTGTATCACATTCTAAGCTATAATGCATTCTAGCACCTCCCTTTCTCAAACATGTAGACACAACAACTGTAGACACAAAGTCTCAAAAAGCCTCAACAACACCGATGAAAGTATGTCATCTGATAGTTCATGGAGTGTTCACTCAGGTGAAGAGGTTTGTGATTTCATAAATATTGCAAACTGCATCACATCACACTGTTAGGTAATGTTCATTTGTGTTCTCACAGGGGGAACGGATCAGGATGGGGACCGTCTCAATCACTGTGTGCTGGCTCGCAGGGATTCCGCAGTGGTGCTATTTGTCCTTTGCCGGCGGCTGTAGTTTCAAGATGGCAGACCGTCATGGTGCTTCCCTACCGGCATATCCGTCATATGTATAAACCAATCTAAAATTCTTTGCTTACGGGAATGTGTCAGATCATTAGCAGAGGTCATAATACACCAATGATAACACAGATATACATGCAGATATCAATTTGGCCAGTGAACAACAGAAAATGTTACATAATGTCCCTGTAAAAGAAGGCAAATAAAGGGAATAATTAAGTCTTGTCTTCCTCCCAATGTTTAGAATCAAACTAATCAGATCCCCTAAACAAATACTCTTACTGTAGGCAAAATGTGGACTTTCACATAAAATCAGCCAAAGCAGCAGCTTCCCACGAGGTTGTGTGAAGGTATGGATGTGTTTACTTGTAACAGTCTATGAGTTACATTCTCTGTTTTATGGCTTTGTTCTGTGGCAAACCACAGTTTAACACCTTCCCAAGCTGTTATGCTGCCTTCAGTGGGAATTGAAAACAAATTTTTACATCAGAAAAAAGGAAAAGATTGAAAGAAAACACCTCAAGACATCCATTTTTCTTGGTGATAACTCAGGGAATGTTTCCTGAAAAAGGGGAAGACTTGTGGTGATTCATTGATTTGATAAGTTAGTTTTGATAGATGATGATAGACAGATGTCACTGCCTTTTTTTTCTATTTTTTGAATTTTCTTCACTTTTTTCAAGCAGTTTCCACATTGAACAAACTATCTGGTGTGTCAGGTGATTGAATCCTGCCTCAGAGACACAGCTGGCTTGGATTAAATGTTAGTATGTGATACCCTGAGAGTTACTCATCTGTATGGAGAATTCTGGATTGTGTAAAATTTTTGCTTGTTACTAACCAGCACTTCAGCAGGATGACAGAATTTAGTGGAAACAGATTTTTATCTTAAAATGATAAACCTAAAAGAGTTAAAAAGAGTTAATCTGGATTTTGTCTTAACAATTTATTGTAGCTCTATCATCCATTAATCTTAAACACACACATACACACACACAAACACACACACACACACACACACACACACACACACACACACACACACACACACACACACACACACACATACACACACACACACTCACTGCATGACCAAACTCATGCCGACAATGCTTTTTATTTCCAGTGTAACAGCTATTTTATTTCCCCTGAAAATTTATAAATCTCATTGTAGTATCTTTCCTAATGCTAGACTTTAAATTTTTTTTTTTTTTTACCGTAGTCAGAGTATGTCTGTCTGTTGTTTGCAGTGGGATGTTTTTAGATGCTTTCAAGGTTTCTGTCTACCACTGATTACCAGTTTGTTTGTTTTTGTCTTTGTTTTTTTTTTTTTTGTTTTTTTTCCTTCTCATTTCTCACTGTGAAAATATAATAAATGACTGTAGAAGAACTATATTTTTCCATAGAATTTTGCAAAACAAGTTAATCTTTGAAAGCTTTTAAATGCAACACATATTTAGTATATTTTTCCAAAACTTTTTATCCCTCTTAATTTAGCCAGTCTGTATGTCTTCCATTTGGAGCAAAAACTATGTTCTTGTCATCCTGTTTTTTTTTAACCTCAGTCCCAGACAGAGTGTTGCTAATGACTCTTACTGGTTCCACTCACAGTCATCCAGGATGATTAGGAGTGTGACCTTTAGCAGAGCCATATAATTCTAAGCTTAGTGATTTCTATCCCACTCTAAATTCTAAGAAAGTGCGACAGAGTAGGGTACATTTGGGGTTATCAAAAAGGAAGAGGGCGTGGATCAGAGAAATAAGGTGCAGAGGGGAGTGTGAGGTGAGAATGAAAGAGGGAGATGGTAGTGGAGGCAGAGATGAAGAGGGAGGATCATGCTGTGTTACTCACCCCAGAGGCACTGACATTATCCAAGAGAGACAGACATCATGGAGAGTGGAGACAATGAAAGGAGAGGAAGGAGGGGGAAAAAAAGTGGAATAAAGAGGACTGAGATGTAGCTTCTGAGATTCTTCAAAAACACCTGACATTTACCTGTATTTTATGTGTTCAGTCTAGACAACTGGAGTCCGATAAAGGCTATCAGTCCTTGCACTTTGCAGCTGAAATGTTGCTCTTCTCCTTGGATCACTGCATTTTCATTCAGAGTTGAAAACAGCCTTCAGGCAGATCAATCAACGGGCAGGATGAAAAAACTTGCTGTTTGTCACACCCAAAGCAATCAATTCCTCTATAATAGGTAATATGTATTGCATGGTTAAGATTAGCTGGGGATCAGAAGGGTATTTCATGAAAGGTGCAAACAATAGAGAGACATATTGACAAAAGTCTTGCTTCATTAGGTGAAGTGTTGGACTGGTTTCAGTAAACTGACTTGACATCCCTTGACAAGTAATAATCATGTCGAGGGTGCCCTGTCAGATTTCATTTGAAACTGGAAAAAATATACAGTTCAAGAAAACAACAACAGGAAACACAAGAAAATTACTCTGGGAAAGAAGCAGAGCTGGAATGAGTCAACTAATCATTTTTGTTGTGAAGGTTTGGCAACAGCCATATATATTTTTTCCCCCCAAAATTTCCCATCTGTCTGTTCCATTTTATTTCTGGATATCAGATCTCATGTCAATGCATATAAAAAGCACACCAACTGTGGCACTTTTAACATGTTCTTTTTCTGTTTGTAGCTTTTTACATTGTCAAAATAAAATGGCAGATGATAAAGTTTAGGGTAGATATACATCCTCTTGATGTATATAACATGAAATGCTATGCAAAACTACAAAAACGCATAATTTGGCATGGAATAACAATACTGCCTGAATGCAGTATGTTCGTCAATGCTTATGAAGAACACTCAGAGTTTATTTTTCTTCTCAATTTTAAAAAATACCTGCCTCACATGTCTGTTTGGATCATATGGAAGCATGGAGATGTCACCCAAATTTTTTAAAAAATATGGGACCTTATCACATTATAACCTGACAGCTTATTGTAAAAACGTGACACGTATCACGTTATAATATGATATGTTTTGTGGTGAAAACGTGGACTATAAGCCATCTTTGTTGTTGTATGGGGACACCGTGCATGCTATGTCCAGAGATATGCCTAATTTACCAAATGGGATTAAGTTGTACTTCATTGGAGAGATTTGGTGAAACTTGGAGGACTCTGTCATATTATTGATGTTGCACCTTTAACCCTTTGATGCATAGTGTCCACTGCAGAGGACACATATTTAAAGGCTGTTTTTAATGTATGCATTGGTGTGGATCGTACATTGGACATAGTGGGTCACCAATACTCTGCCACGTATGAAGAATAAATACATTTGATGTAGTATATATACATACATTATAATTACCACGTTTGCCTCAGTGGTAAACAGGACAAGAATATGATCCAGGTGTTTTTATAGAAAATTTATATTATATTCATATGACAAGATATTATTTTATAAATATTTTCATTGATCAAATAGAAAATTCAACACACTGAGTAAAAGTTAAAATGAGATTAAAAAACAGAAAAACATCAATGTGCATGTCTGTAGAAGTAAAATATTTTAATTGAAAAAATGTGGTACTGTTTTGTAATAATTCGTGCACCAGATGGTTAAAGCAGACAGGACTACGTCTTTGTGTTGGCAACTTATTTCTCTCAGTCCCAGCAGTGCAGATAGCCTTTATTATTTTCATTTTTATTTTCAGAAGACAGCCACAGGCGTAATCACTGGTACATGTTATTAACTAAAAGCAGCACACACAACTCATATACACACTCATAACTGTCCCACGTTCCTGTGTACATTAATAAACCAGAGTAGAAAAATAAATAATTGACAAAAAGTAACTGAAATGTTTCTGCTTGACGAGAATATTTTCTATAAAATATATTTTCTATATATATATATATAGGTCACAACAACATCTGCATACAGTACAGGCTACTTTTATTCATGTTCTTACAAAAAAATCTATCACATTATAACATGATATGTTTCACGTTTTTAATCATGTTCATCACAATTTCTTTTTTATTGGGGTGACAGCTCCAAGCTTCTGTAGGAAAGTAAACTTTATTTGAATCACTATTCATGTTTATTGTTTCACTAACTATATAATGTTTAGAAATAGAGGTGGAAACAATATTTTATAACACATAAAATTTTTTCATTTTTCATTTTTTAAAGCACATGTGAAACAAGGTAACAAAATATTCTAACATTAGTCATGATGATCAAATGAGTTCAACATGGTTCTGATTATATCTTTAACACAGTGTAGGGAGCAGATCCCGTTCAGGTTGCAACTTGTCTCCGATGAACAAACTAAATCAAATGTAGCTGCTCATTATTCTTTCCGTCCATTTTTGTTCTGAGCATCAATTAGAAAACATATAAAAGTTTGTTAAGTGAGTTTTCTTTTTGGTTTAGGAAAAAGACAAATGTTGTTTTTTACATTTTAATTTCTTCCTATTTCCACTGAAGAGGAAAAAATCATTTTCTGAAAGTATACAGTCTCCTGAGGCCTTCCTTTGGCACTTTGAGAGCACTTTACCCTGTAGCTGAAGGTGGTCATAACGCATTTCTGTGGCAGCAATCAGTTTTTATAAGTGCAGCAGCTTACTACTCATTTCTTCCTGACGCACTGCTTGCATCACATCCAGCTAGTGAGATGACCATTTTTGGTCTACTCATTTTACAGTGCCAACACTGATGACTCTCCCCAGAAAAACTGTGACATTTCAAGCCCTGGAGCCTAGTGTCTGGCTGTAATGGCAACAACAGACAACCTAACATCATGAACCAAGATGTTTTTTTTTAACAGAGGAATACTTGTTACCTTTCCTGTGTGAAGAATTTGAATCCCATCAGGATGATCTTTATGATCACAGCTAATGTCTCCCACAGCCTGTAAGCAGACCCAGTGTAATCACCTGAAGACAACTCCAGGTCCAATGTCCAGGAGTTCAGTCCAGAAGCTGTCTGTCCAGGCACAAAGACAAGAGATTAAGAAAAAAAAAAAGGGTAGGTAGTTTGGTTTTCGCCCTGTTTTTTTTTCTTGCTTTGTTTCATTTAATACCATTAAATGCAAAAGGTGTGCTTGTAAATGTAAATAAATGTTGACAGTGGTTATTTTTACAGTTTTACATTTTTACAGACAGTTTTAGGAAAGAATCCAGAACATCCTGCAGAGGTCATGTACCACCCAAAGCTCCAGAGAAAATTCTTTACTCTTATCAGACCACTGCACCTACAGTTTGACATGAGCAAGGATGAAAAATATTTTATGTGTGCAAAGATATTCAGCTCTTTTCTGCCTCGGGAGGTGTGAATATAACATCTCTTTTGTCTGCGCTGGTCCCCTGAGGTGAGTACCGACAGTGCAGCGTACCTGTACTGTGTTTGTCAAAACAGAGACAATAAATGTAAAATAATGAAAATATGTGTTAGTGATAAAGCAAACAAAACATGACTTTTTCACTGTAATTTTGTTGCACCATTTTGTTTTGTTGTTCTCAAACTGGGGGGGGGGGGGGGGGGGGGGGGTGAAGCAACATGACGGGGGGCAGATGGTAAAATGTAGCAGACAAAGTTATCTTATGGAAGCTTGGGCTCTTGGAAACATTCTGGTCCACACTCCAGACCACTTGGTGGCAGTAATGCACCAATTTGTTTTTGCCAACTGCCATAAAACATAAAGAAGAAGAAAAAATATAGACCATAGATCAGGGTTTACTGAATGCATCGAAAGAGAAAAGAAAGAGAGAGATATGGAGAAGAAAGTAAGTGGGATGAAAGAGGTTCAATAATAAATATATTTCTTATTACATCTTCCTCATGTCTGTGATGTTATGAGTATAGTAAGTTACATAGTTATAAGTTATATAGTTATAGTAAGTTTTATATATATATATATATATATATATATATATATATATATATATATATATATATATATATATATATGTGTGTGTGTGTGTGTGTGTGTGTGTGTGTGTGTGTGTGTGTGTGTGTAATATATGACCAACAATTAGCTGAAGTGGCAGAGATGAACAAGTATAATGGCTGGAGAGGACTGAAGGACAGCACAGAGACACTAATCATGGCTGCACAGTAGCAAGCCTTGAGCACCAGAGCAACTTTACTGTTAAAGTTGCTGGTTGGATTTTACCCAACAAATGCTCTGCATTGGGTCCTGCCTTCCATCACTCATTGCAAGTGAACTGTACCATTATTCACCAAACCCAAAAAGTTATTAGCATACATTATATATGAGAGCGCATCATTAATTTCATGCTTAAGGTAAGGGACACCCACACGCTAACCTCCCGTGACAATACAGCTTAAATTTTTATTACAAACATCTATAGTCCATCCCCCAATTAACCATCTGTAAATCTGCTAAATCAGCACTGTGAGCAGATCTGTGGAAGAATACTGCTTTACCTTGACTTCCTGGGGCTAACATCGTTTCATCATCATTAAAACTCAATGGTTTGAGACCTTGTCAGATGCCACACAATTAGCCTATATGGCAACCTGCCAAATGTGCAGCACAAGTGTGTATGTGGACATGTATTCAGGAGAAAGATGCTGAATTTGTGTCGAAGTTCTTACACAGGGGAGCAACACATAGAGGGCAAATGGTGAAAAGGAATCAAAAAAATTATAGTAGATAATATTTTACATAAAAATTTTATGAAGATCTAAACTTTGCATATAAATGCTCCAAAAGCTGAGGAGCTTACACAAAGGTAGAGTTGAATATATTTACAATCTGTTATTTCTTTGGTGTATAACTGAGTTGGCTGCTCTTTGACAGTTTTCACTGGCTTTTCAGTTCAAAACCTAAACAATGCACACGTAAGCACAGCACAGGAAAGCCGAAGAGCAGCTGTTCCCTGAAGAATGCTAACATTAATTGAGATGCAAATAACTGAAAGTGGTTTGTGTCCCATGTACCAGTGACTTTTTGATAAAGACACATATGGCGAGAATAATCCTGCATCACCCACATGGGAAAGATGTCAAGCAGGTAACCTACATTTGCATGCTGTGAGATAAAAAAGAGAGGTTGATAAATATGGATAATAGAGATACATTCCAGATGCAGTATAATGAGGTATAATACTGATGGAAGATAGTTCTGAGTCAGGGAGAGGAAACTTGAAAGTGGTATAACTAAGGTCGGAGCTTGCACAAAGGTTACAGGGGTTATTTTCATTATTACAAAAGTCTACAACAACACAAAAAGGTGGCATGGTATTTATCAGTCTGCTAATGTATCTACTCTGCAGAGATGACTCTTGTATTCTCTTTAACCTTGACACTCTAAGAAGTTTTGTTTCTCACAGATATTTATGTTTTCTGATCTATGCATTGCTGGATTTTCTCATGTTTGCCACATGAAAAGGAAAAAAAAACCTTTGATATCACGTGGGTAACTAGACAATCATAACTCTCGGAAAGGGGTGTTAACAGGATTCAAGGTTGTGGACATATTTAATGACAAGCCCTTATATATCAGCCTTGACTTGATTTTGACTTAAAACTGTTAAACAACTTTTTGTGAAAAAAGGAAAAGTTCCAATCCTTGTTGCACCAATGACTTCTACAATTTAGTTGAAGCAAAACTACAAGTTGTCCTGTAAATTTACTGCAAACTCACTTTCTCTTGAGCTACAGTTTTGGAGACACAATAGCAAGGTTTTAATATTTGCACCTGCAATATCTACTTATATAGTATGGCACAGAAAGAGCATGGTTTTGGTGAGTCAAATATACTTAATGTGTGGGTAAAATCAAACTACATCTAATAATCCAATGCCTTCCACCCATTTGGTATTGTTACCAAATACCCTGCATTCAGGGATTACAGAATT
Source organism: Melanotaenia boesemani (assembly GCF_017639745.1). Taxonomy (NCBI): domain Eukaryota; kingdom Metazoa; phylum Chordata; class Actinopteri; order Atheriniformes; family Melanotaeniidae; genus Melanotaenia; species Melanotaenia boesemani. The sequence goes on along the minus strand of NC_055682.1, from coordinate 13,316,961 downwards.
GAAAATATGGACAATTACATCACAGTCATAGAAATTTGAGCATCTATTAAAAATAAAAAAAGAAAAGAAAGAAACAGAAGAAGAAAACTAGAAAGAGTTTTGCATGACTCATTCTATTTTGAGCTTCCTGATAATCTTTGATTTCTTCTTAACAATCCTGATAACTTCTGATCTAATATGATTGATACATATTTTCCTTCACACACTCTTCTTTTTGCTTTTGTTGTTTGGTTAGTCATTTGATGAAAAAAAAAAAAAAAATGGGGCTCTAATTGAAAGTTGTTTGATAACCAGCCACTATAGCTGGTAGATTCCTAAAGTTACCAACCAATCAAAATATCCACTTGCCAAATTTTTGGAGGGGAAATTAATCAGATTATAAGTTCAATTGATGCATTTAATCATACATGTTTCTTATTGATGTTTTTAATGAAAAGAAGAATTTTGGCTGTCAAACATTTGAAATACAATAATATTATCTAAACAGACCATCATAAAGTCTTTATTTAATTGACACATAATCAAATAAGATACATCTTTATCGTTATTGCAAAATGCCACATATGAGTACAACAAAAGGGGAGTATTCTCCCTCTGGTGGCAGAATAATAAAACTGAATAATAGAAAATAAAAATAATAAAGTATACATGAAATAAATGAATAATAAAATGTAGATAAGAAGCAGCTAAGCAGCTTAGGGTATGGTAAGTGTTGCACTGAAAATGGATACTGCCCTGTTGTAAAAGCCTGGGTGTGTGCAGTCTCGAAGCTGTGTGCCTTCCTGAGACAGTGGGTGCTGTAGCGGTCAACCAGGGAGAGGAAAGACCAATGACTGTCTGGGTGGTGTTAATGACCCTTTGTGGCGCCCTCTTTATGCCTTGGTGCAGCTTGAGAACCACACATAAGTCGGGACAGTCAATGGAGAAGACAGTCAGCAGCTCCCTCTTCAGATTGATCCTCCTGAGATTCAAAAAGTAGACATGCAACTTCTTCACAACTAAGGGATGGGATATATTTGCTGTTTGTGATGTGTCCATGTACGTATCATGGATGCCACGTGTTCCCAGTGTTTGTTTAGCATGTAGGCCGCTCAGGATGACGTGAGGTAAGTGTGTGAGTTTCAATATTGACTCAAATGCTACAAGTGCTCATGCAAAAAAAAGCATGAACATGATAGATCAGAGGTAAACAAAATGGTGGATAGTTTTGAAGACCGTCTCTCGGACTTTGTCTACAGCTACTAGCATCTGTGTGATTTTTCCTCCCTGTTGCACAGTGACAAACACTCATGCCAACAGTTGACAACAAACTGAAAGTGTTTTGGGGGTTGATGCACAGGATATACTATGTGACAGGTAGACTGACCTTTTCACTCTTTCAGAGCTTAAACCCTGTGTACTGCCTCTAGTGGTGACCTCCAGTACCTCCAGTACCTCCAGTTTTGGCCACATCGTGATTAGCAGCAACACAAACACAGAGGAACATTGACATGTAGACTTGCATTCACAGTAAGTATATCCCAGCTCTAAGGTGTAAGAATTGGAGGTCTGCGTCCATGTAGGAGCTTGAAGATGATAAGTCTTTCCACTATCTCCCTATTAATGTAGATAGGCTACAGGCAGGACTTCCTCCTCCTGAAGTAAATTATCAGTTCTTTGGTCTTAGGAGGTGTTGAAGACCAAATTGTTGCCCAGACATCACCCTACTAGCCTCTAGAACTCATCTCTGTGTGCCATCACATCACTTACTTCATTTTAATTTCGATCCTCATTCAGCTGCATTATGTTCAGGCATGCAGCAGGACATATACAACATCCGGCATGCTAATGTAAGCATGGAGCCAATGGATGTATGATACATCATCCAGAAGTGTTCATGAAAATGGTAGCACTGCCAGGACAAATAACCATATGAATAGCTTCATTCATCACCAAACTGACCAGTAAGTTTTCATTTAAACAAAGTTAATTTTAACCTGTGTTTGGTAGGTGTTGATTTTGAAGCTTGCTAATAAATAATAGCTTAAATAAATAATCCACAATAACACCATATGTATAACAGTACTGCAGGACAAAATATTAATCCCGGACATTTGAAATAAACACTGGAAGGGGCGTTCAGCACATATGACAGTCTCACTTTGCCAGTCGGGAATTGCAACACCACAACTCTGCTTTGATAAAACTCTCTAGCAGAGCCCTAATCTTCTTTTTCCCCTGAGCTACTAAGGCCTCTTTTTGACACAAACAACAACAACAAAAAAAAAAAAACAACAAAATTATGTAAGAGATGAGTTGGATAATTAGAAACCATATTCAACAGCAATGTCTTTGGAGAATCAAATGCACTGCAAAATAACAAAACTTATGCTTGTTCTACTTGAATATTTTGAAAAATTACTGGCATGCTTGAAATTGTAACTGATCAAGTCTTTTTAAATTTGCAAAATACATGTTAATGAGCACATTTTCTTGGGTTTGTACATAATTCTGAAGTATGCAGTTTAAGAAGAGTACAAGAGGTTTACAGTAACCCTTGGTTAATGTCAAATTGTGCAAGTTTTCAATTCCAAAATAATAATAGCATTTTTAAATGCTACATGACTGGTGCACACAATCATTTCTACATGACTCAGAGCTCAGTCTTTTCTGTAATCCATCTGAATGAACCAAGCATGTGTGTGTAAAGCTGACCTCACTGGGTAGTTCACTGGGTTTTGGTGAATTGTACTTCAAAACAGAAACTAGAGGAGAAAGGAGTCAAATATCTGTGTTGACCTGTATATGTGTGGGACCTGTCTGTGGTCTCTGAGTGCTGGCCCTCCGCCAGGTGTTGCAACCTACACAGTGAAATCCAATGAATGTTCCAAGTCCCAATGTGGTTATCACTATTTCAATAACATGTAGATTATACAGTCAAAATCAATCAGAATTGATCTACTAGTTGCAACAAAGTCAGAACCAGAGAAGTGTTGTACTTAAAATTTGAAAACTATGAAGTGTGTGAGGCAAAAAAAAGTTCTAGTTTCTGACTTTTCTTTAGTTTCCTTAAAAGACTATTTAAGTACAAAAAAATCTATTTAAGTCACAGCAGTAATATCAGGTAACTTAAACCTTACAAGGGAAATGATATGAAAATTATATTGACGTGGGTTTTAAATTTGGGCTATGTCAGCCTCAAATTCCTTCATAAATGTAATACGAACAGATGTTTCTATTTCTAAAACACAACATCAAACAAGTTTTCAAATTGCATTTTAAAAAAAGAAAAGACAAAGAAAAAAGAAAAAGATTTAGCCTAATTAGGAGGAGTCTTGCTCATTTGGATGCATTACACATTGTCCTGTGATGTTCGGAAGCACAACTGATTATATATGCATTATTTTATTTATGTCTTTGCAAATAACAGTTCTAAATAATGAGCATACATCTGCAAGGACTAATGAAAGAAATTAGAGAGGTGAATGCAAATGACACCACTGCAGTGGATTTGTCTGGGCTCCAGTAACATGTGGCTCATTAACCTTTGACACATGATTGGTTAAAGATGACTGTGGTCTGGTTTGTTACAACCGATTCCTCTCAATCAGAAGCTGCTCTCCTCTGCAGCAACAAGCTAGTTGTCATGGTGAGATTTCACCTATTTCCGCTCAGATCCTAAACCTTCGCCATTACTAATAATTTGGACTATTAGTGCCAGCTGGAGACTCTAATTAACCTCTTATGTTTCCCAGCTTCTCCTTGCTATTTCATGTTAGGTTCTTTTTTGCCATTTTGTAATGTTTTAAACATCACAAAATTACTGAAGAGAGAAAAGTAAAGGAGTGCAGATGATGAGAAACAGAGCATTGGGATAATGTCAGAGTTTAAACTCTGTTTCTCTTTTATATTTTCATCAGCCTACTTGTCCTATGTGATTTTCTGAAGACATGCAGGAAACATTCACTTCAAACAACTGGGCTACATCAAACAGGTCCTGTATTTTTTAATATTTCTTTTCTTTTTTCTTTGTTGTTTTTATTAATATAGGCCCATTCAGGGCTTGTTTACATTTAAAATCAAATATTTGTATCATTTTCTCTATTTGCAGTTTTAATAGCCAAGTATCTAGAGGCACACATACACAGACTCACAAGCAAACAAATACAATTACCAACTGTAAATACCTCACAAAATGTCATCCAGGCAGCTGACTGAATTATTATTAAAGAGCAAACCATTCAGCAACAAATAATAAGCTGTAATGATTTCAACAAACATTTGGAGAATAATACCAGTATTTTCACACTGCCAGCATGCAGTCATTAACTCATTGTTTTCAGTACAAGATAAAATGGTATACGATTAAGGATGTCAAAACATTCACAAAACCTTATCAACCGAACTTAATTTTCTTGTTTTCACAGTGGTGTGTTTATATCCTGACCTATCTATAAATGTAGACCGTTTTTTTTTATTTGTTAATTTAGTAAAGCTCTTAGGGATTACTAATTGAAACTTTGAAGCTGTTTCACAGAAGATATTGTGAGTAAAAGGAAAAGCACAGGTGATAGTAACATCATTAACAATGCTTCTGTTCTACTAAAACACCTCAGGAAGCCATGACTTATAAAGTTAACATGCACAGTACCAAGAGACTAACCATAAACACATTTAAAGTCACCTGCTGTCAGCAAAAAGCCAGTGTAGAAGTGCCTTAGGCTCCGTTCACACTGCAGCTCATTTTTTTTGCCCATATGTGACTCAGATCAGATTTTTTAATGACTGAATGGCACAAATCTTTTTTTTTAAATCTGACCCATGCCACTTTCATATGTGGTCCTAAATCAGATACATATCTGATCTGTGTCTAAGCGACCTCAGTCTGAACGGTCATGTCACATTTCATCCAACTTTTACGTCATTAAAATAAGAAAGACCTGACAAATCTGCGCTAGAGGAGGCGGGACATGGAAAGATAGCCTTTAAGTCTTAATTTACATCGGGTGAGTGTGCACCGTGTTCCGGGTGCGCTGCGGTTTCGTTTCGAGATCTGTGCTGAGTATATCCACTCCAGGAGCATGTCAGGTACGGAGTGCCCGAAAGTGCAGTCCTCCTAGCTAGATCTGCGAGATCACGAAATCACGGGAGAATTGGGGAATTTTGTGGTTCTCCATTTACAGGATAAATGTCTTGTCGTCTGTGATGATAGAAAAAAAACACTGAGACACCCTAACCAATTAGTGACGTGATGTTTGCAAATCTGCACAGGGGCTTTTATTTTGAAAATTACCAGAAGCTTCTACACTGCTCCCATGTCTGATTTCCTGTCTGCCCCTATCTGAACTGCTGAATTTGATACATTCTGGATGCATGCCCGTCAAAAATACAGCTGTGACAAGGTGCTTCTGGGATGCTTCTGACACGCATCGTGGCACGCCTAGTGTGAACTACTGACTTACCCCTGATTTCCAATGGGTGTGTGTTAGCCACGTTACGACTGTGCTGTGGCCTCCACTGCTATTCGCGGTCGTTTTAGTCAATGGTTTGGTTTCCACCGGGTGCGCTGCATCGCATATCAGAAGCATCCACCTCTCCTTCTGTTTCATTTTTATGACAGCAAGCAAAGAGATGCGTGAGTCTCACAGTTTACAGATTATGCAGAGTGTAAAGGACGAGACATTATCCTTGGATCTGTGATCATCTTCACAGTATCATTACAAAAATTAGGCCACATTATCCAGGTTATAAAAGAAAAGACCTCATATGCTCTAGTGCAGTTTGCAAGCTACCATGTTAATGTACATGGGTTTTTACAGACTTGTGAAGGATCTATTAACCCTTAAAACTCCAAGCCATTAGAACTTCAACCTTTTTTTGCCGAGTCGACATTATAGTTTTCAGGACAACCTCAGTTGACAGATTCTAAGTACTAAAATTATGTAAAATGAATATATCAATAGATATAGCACAATGAAGGCTGACCAAAAAAACAAAAACAAAACAGAATTTATTACTACAAGTACTTTGTACAAACAACACAGAGGTCAACAGTGACAAAACCTTTGATCATAAACATATCGTTCTCTCAGGTCAGGATAAAAATGAGTGGGATTGAAACAAACACAAAACAGGAACTGTTTACATGTTTACAAGTTTTCCTCCTGGTGTTTTTTTTTTTTTTTTTTTTTTTTTCTTTTGCTTTTTCCAGTTATTTATGCAAATATCTACCTGCTTTCCTCACAAAACCAGCTTAACCTCTGCTTCTTTTTGGCGCCACCATGCATCACAAATGTCTCCTTTGCTTTATTCCAGCCATAAAGGACCATATTTTTTGTTCTTTTCAGACAGACATATAATTTATCATTTGCTGATCTATGGCTTCTTCTTTTTGGACATTAAAATCAAATTAAGCTATCTGATTGGTCGACAGTTTGACAGGAAACAGCTTCATCATAATTTCGGTGTCAAAACTAAATTTACAACTACAAACTGATATTTTTTGCAAACATTCATTTACACCTGCAAAATCTTTGTGACTTTATATTAAGCCCATACTACATGTGTTACCCAACAAGAAAATTTCCAGCATTGTTAAATGATTAATATGACAATGCTGCCTTTAACTTATAAATCACAGTTTTTCTTCTTCATCAAAATGTCAGCTGAGAAAAACAGCCCTTCTTTGTGGATTCATGAATCTCTTACAGCTTTTATATGACTTTACTAAGATTAAACAAACATACAGCTTGACATCCTATTTGAGAAAATATAGATAACAGAGAAAAAATCATTTTAAGTAGAAGTAGATACATTTTTCTTATAAAATTACATAAGATATGAGGAAAAACTTAAGTTGGCTTTTCATCTCTTATCTTTTCTTCCCTCTGCCTTACCAAATTCCACTAGTCTTCTCAGCATGTATTGAAGTATTGAAAGCATAAATTAAACACCTTTCTATGAACTATGGAGCAGTACATCATTATAAGTTGTCTGACATCTTTACTTCTTGTACTTGATTAAAGAGAAAGGGCAAACTCTACAAAGATTGTACTCTTCATTTAGATGCTGAAACAAAAAACAAACAAACAAACAAAAAACAAACAAACAAACAAACAAAACAAACAAACAGACAAAGAAACAAAAAACCTTGAAGCCAGAAACAAAAATAACCTTTCCTTTCGCTTTGTGCCCAATTGTCTGCCGTACAACTCAATGGATTGGGAAGAAAGCAACACCAGGGGATCAATGTGATGTCTAGAAGAAAGAGCAGGGAATGAAAGTGATAATGGTAAGAGGAATACATAACACACACACACACACACACACACACACACACACACACACACACACACACACACACACACACACACACACACACACACACACAGACAGTCATTCTCTCAGACCACAGTCTCAGTAGACTTGTTCTTTTCAATAACACACATGATACTGACAGCTTGTCATACCTACACACAAAGCCAGGCAATGTTTCAGTTTAGATTTAGACAGTTCTGTCAGCCTCACTGTAGATTTTTATTCCAGTTTTATGCTACCAAGGAAGCAACAACAGTCATTTTACAATGTCTTTTATTGTCTGACAAACAGCTGTCTCTCAGTGTGCCATCAGAGAACACTGATAAATTCCCCTGGCTGAATTATTGAACCTGTCAATCAAATTTGCAATAATTTTTGTGGGTTTTGAATGTTGACACAAAAGAAAATTTGTTTTGTGTGCCTGGATATAGCTATAATGCTGCTGTATCTGCTCTTTACACATTTGTCCTCACAGTTTATAATAATCTCACCTCTTCCAATCTATAGACCTTTTTATACTAAGCGCACATGTAAAACGGTGTGCTACTTTCTTTCACTTACAACATGACAAGCAGCTTGTCAGGCAGTGACTAGGGAATCCATACCTGTCTCTAGTGTAAGTGGGTCATTTATGAATAAATAAAGACCACTACTCATTCCACAGTGCATAAGCTTCAGCTGGGCATTAGCACACCGAGGCTATAGCAATCCAGTGGAACTGTAAATGACTCAGGTGGTTAGTAACACCATGTGTCTGGCAAGCTACACAATAGGACTAAAGAGCCATCTGAAGCTTGCAGCTTTGTGGTCGAATCAGCAACTTGCAAATTTGTATTAAGGACTTCAGTAATTACACAGATTATTCCACCTCTTTGCAACTCCCGAAATAAATGAATTAAAGTCCCATTGCAGCAGTTATCAATCCCCCTAAAAGCTCATCTATGTAATTCTGAACTGTTCATTTTGAATTTTTTTATTTTTTTTTATTTTTTTTTTTGCCATGACACAACCTCTCATACTGTATCTTTAATAGAACTTGAGCATGTCATATACTATTTATGTCATTCTGGGAATGGGGTTCTGTGCTAATCCAGCCTCACCCAAATCTGAATTTCTCCACTGTGAGATTAATAAAGTCTAATCTAATTTAATCTTCATTTGGTTCTTCTGCTGAGCTGAGCAGCTATTAGCACCTGGTTTATTTCCCTTCTGGCTTGCATAGCTTGCTCTAGCTTTCTCAATTACTCACAGCACATGCAAAATAGTTGCTCAGCCCCAACCTGCAAGTTGTCAGGATTGGTTTCCTCAAACTTCTATGTACCTTTTTGAGACCGTATCTATTGTACTGCAAATTCACTGCAGCTTTACAGCATAGATGGCTGATTTTTCTTATTTGCCTTGTAACAGATAATGAAACAGTTAATGAACAACAAGGTTTAAAACTACACTTTTAATGGACAGATACTTCAAGTTCTCATCTTTATTTATTTGTATGGACCACTAGTAAAATGTTTAATAGGCTATAATATTTTCCAAATCTTAACTAGGTGTTATGTATATGCTACTATGGTATGTGTTAGCTGTGTTAAGATCACCAAATCCATTGCAAAAATATGTGGTTCCGTTGGGTTCTGGTTTTCATAGTCAGGAATGATAAAATTCTCTACATTATTACTGCAACAATTTTAACATATTGATCGCTATATGTAAGTTGTCTCATTTCATCATTTACCATTAAGGGGGTCGTACGGGTGACTTGATTGAACCACAGAGATATAAACCGTAGCTTTCTTCTTGGCAGGTGAGTTGCCAGCCTCAGTGTGCTCGTCCACCAGCTGACACTAAAGTTGATGCATTGGACATCACATGTAACATAAAAGCTGTCAAATAAGTGTTTGCTTTTGCGTTTTTGCATTTCCCTCTGCTAGCTTGTCAATCACCACCTCAAGGTTATAACTGACCAGTACTGTTGCTGGCTTGGGTAGCCATGTAACCTTCAATAGCTTTCCCAGTGGTCTTAATTTAGTCTCTTTTACTGCACTGTATTTTTTTTAAAGGAGCAGGTCATAGCAGTTTCAGTTTGACCTTCCTGAAAGCATAACTGTCAGTCACACACCCCTGCTTGGTCTTTATCTTTTTCTCACTGGTCTATTATACTCTGAAAGTAGTGAGGCGAATGCAGTGTGGAGCACTGAAAAGTCAACACTGAGCAACCTTCTCCACTGATCCACATAGAAGGAATGAAACAGAAATATAGGGATGTCATCCCCAAGTAAAATGTGTCAGTGTGTGTGCATGTGTTTTATCTGACAGCTGGAGGGCATGTCTGTGTACCTAGAGGACTCATCTACTCCCTCTGCTGGGCTTGTTGTCACACAATGAAACCACATGGGGGAAGGTTTGTTGTATGTTTGTCCATACTCACATAAATTTGGGAGTGAACTTACAGGCAAGATATCGGGGACCTGCTCATAGAAAGGATTTTTTTTTTTCTGGGACTGAAGGCCAGTGCTATTACTACTGTAGTGAGAACCTTTGTAAATTCCTGGGGCCAAAATGTTTTGTCCCTCCTCTACCTGAGGAGATGCATAATGCAAGAGGAGAGTTAAGAGAAAAGAGGTTTGGACGAGGTAAAAACAGCAAACAAGCCTTCTGAATGATTGGCATGAAGATGGGTGAGGCAGTAGGGGGATGCTGCTCAGTAAAACTGTTTGTGCTGTTGTATGGTTTGCTCCAATAGGAGGGTTGTGGGCTCAGTTAGGCTCTGCAAATGGGCAGATATAACCATATCTTGAGGTTCCAGATTAAAGAGGCATGATTCAGTCATTGCCATTGGCTTGATAACCCTGCCAGAACGCACAGCTGTTGGCATATATCTGTGTTTGTGTGTGTATGTGTACATGTCCCTTCGTATAAGTGTGACTGGCTGTATTTTTGGCAGCATGATTATTTCGGTCTGGTGGAAATATGTGGCTATCATACTGTTATTGAGATGTAAAGCATCACTTGAGCGGGGTCATGAAAACAAGCCTGCTAGTCCAGGGGCAGAGTTAAGAGAGTCATGCTGTTTGTTTCCTGCTGTTCCATACAGTATCTGTAGCAGAAATGTAATCAGGGTTCTGTGTGTCCTCTGGGGCTCTTAGTGAGGGATGTTGTCATTCTCCACAGATCAGACTGAGCTGGTTTTGCCTGAGATGGCTTGATCATTTACATTGACACTGATGATGCCATTAGCCAGCTGCCAGGAAACCTGTCAGACATATTTCAAGAGGCAGTGCTGTGAATGTCCAACAACTGTGCAGCAGCCTCTAAAAGTCAACTCCTTTGCATTCAACTTTATATATATCTTTAATGTTAGTTTGCTCACTTTAAAGGTCAGGATTCAATAAAATTAGCTCAAAATTGCCACAAGTAACATATGGCATTATTAGCTGGACTGGTCGATTTAGAATTTCAAATGAAAACAGATTTGTCTTTTGCAAAATACCAGAAGAAAATTAGAGAAACTCATCACCACTAGAAACTCTCCAAAGAACTATTAAATCAGGAAAAAGCAATTTCTCTATTTGCTTATTACAAACAAAAACTTTTGCAATCGTTATTATTTAAGTGGACCAACCTCTATTTTATTTCTATAGAAAGTTTTTGCTGATGCAGCCACTTTCTTGATTTGGAAAACAACACAAGTTCAGATTTATCTCCATTGAAAACAAGTTTCAGGTGAAGTAATTAATGCTGGACAGCAACAAAGGCTTTCCACAGTTATTCAATGACCTGCAAAAGAGTTGTTCCACTGCAGTAAACAACTATGTCATCTGTATAAAAATGCTAATTAGAATCTAGCTTAGCTCCCCTTTTAGAATTCCTCCCCAAATCTCCGAAGTGGGAGCATTCTGAATTCTGTCTTTCGGAAGTAAGACCAAGACTTTACACAAGCTTCCTTCAAAAAAAAAAAAAATAATAAATAAAAAATTAGAATAGAATAGAATAGAATAGAACAGAATAGAAATACTTTATTAATCCCTTTGGAGAGTCCTCAGGGAAATTTGGGTACCAGCAGCAATACAACACCAACAGTAAAGCAGGACAAGCACAAGACACAAAATGTACAGGTACAAAGCAAAATAGAGGCAACAAGGTGCAAGACAAGCACAACTAGAATGCAATAAATAACAATAAGATAAGTTAAATAAAACAATATAAACAAGCACTGCACACAGTAGAGGTGGTACAGATTCCCAGTTCAAAAGAAATGGATCTGTCTGTCAAAATCCCTTTAGTGACCGACTGCCATTATTGTTTACAGTGTAATGCCATTCAAGTTACTGTAAACAGAATCAATGTACAATTTTTACAATATCATTATCCATCCATATTGTAAACATTAGAATAATTTCTGACAGTTACCACAAACCTAATAGAAAAGTTCTGTATAATGGAAATATGCTAAAATCCTTGGATATAACAGCTCAAGCCTGCATATCACCATAAACTTTTGGCAAACCTAGCTGAAAACAAAATTTGAAACTGTTTTGTCTGGCTTGGTCCACAATTATTAAGGTAAACCAAACCAACATCACAAAAAAAAAAAAAAAAAAATCAGTTTGTGCAATCATGTGTATGTGCACATTTAGGAATCTTGTGTACCATTTAAGAGGCAGAGAGCTAAACCTTTCAGAAATAATTATTAATCTGTATGCCTTTGTGGATATACTGGTTAAGTTAACTAGCTTACAATGCCAGCTAACTGTATTAAAGCACAAGTAATTTTCATCACATTTAATTTTCCTGTTGGAGTAAGTCACTTAATGGCAAACAGTCTTTTAATTACAGACACTGCTACCTTTGTGGGTGGATTTCTAAGGGAGCTTAATTTAATGAGCTTTCAAAAGCTGTTATAACTCATTTGAAAGTTAAACAAATCACTAAGCATGCAGTTGACTTAAGTTAGAGTTAAAAGTATTGGCTTGTCAAAGCAGACCATCATGCATCAGTCACCTTTAAAATAAACAGATATAAGTCTGAGGTGTACAATAATTATTAAAAAAAATGGAAGACTTAGTCACATTTAATGCAAAGGAAAGAGTGTTGAGTCATTTGTAGCTGTTTATGGTCTTATGCCACTAGTCAACATTTTCATTAAATGTATCATATGATTGCGTTAAGGTCAATTAAATGGCACTTTATGATCTGATGAGTATATCAGTTTACGTGTTAGCTCATATCTTTCTATATATACAAATAGATAACCACAGGATACCCAGTATATAAACACATTCATTATACATCCTGGCTGATCTCAAATTGCTAAAGGTCTTCCTCCTGTGGGACCTGCACTTCTTATACTCCTCTGCTATAGCATATTTAGTATGTGTACTGTAAATGGAGACATAGCCAAACGTCATTCATGAGGACAACAGGGAGACCATTCTCCCTTTTACTCCCATTAGACAACTCCATTATCTGCACTATGTATGTATTACACACACATGCACACACTTCACAATAACACAGGCTATAGGCACATAAAGTAGTCCACCTTAAGTAGCTCTATTCCAATGTCGAGCCATGCATTTTTAATAAGAGCCAGCATTAAAAGCCACAGAAATAAGGAATGCCTGGCTAGGCAGCCGGGTTATCTCTATGCCCTACTTCTTTTCTAGTTCAGCCGTTTTTGTTTTTGTTGCTAACACACAGAAAGCTGGACAGAGAAAGTGTCATGGGATGAAAGCAAGAATGGCAAATGTGAGAAAGTAGGATCAAGATGAGGGGCACATATGCCAGAAAATTCCACAGTGGGACATGTGAGTGCATAGTTAACTAGTAATGCTTTTTCCAGCGTCTCTTTTCTCTTCATTTTCCAAAATCTTTTCCTCCATCTGTAAGAAGGCAAAGGTCAATCTTAACTATATGTCATCTTGAAGATATGTCTTTGCTGGAGGCGGATTCTACTTTTAACCAAAACACACTGTAGCTGAAACCAAAAACACAGATTTCCTATTTCATGTGGCTGAGAAAAGCAGCTGGCATCTTCAAGCCTGGGTAGTTTTCTCTTTGAGTTTGCATACATTTGTGTGCATCACTGTTCGATTGGGTGATTACAGCCAAAGCTGTATATTTGTTTGTGTTTACTTGTTTGCATGTGTTTGCAAGTGCATATCAGACACACTCTCTGATAAGTCAACATATCTGCCTGTCATCAGTGGTACTGCTATGCATTCTGCTTCACGACTCTGGGTCACAGAGGCAGATGGTTTTGTCAGTGCAACATGTGGGAGTACAGCACTTTCACGCTTCTGGTGACGGTGAGCAGAGGATTCTGAGGTGATGCGAGGGTCAGTTCTGTCACATACACTTTAAGGACTCGGGACTCACGTTCTCTTCCCTTCTGTGAATCTTGTTCCTTATGCAGCACTCCCCTACGCCTCACCTCTGAGAATGAATCTTTAATTTTGTCTCACTGAGTACTTACAGCTGTCTGTGTGTGCCCGTTTGTGTGTATGCAACGTGACTGGAAAGTATTATTATAAATTGCCTTACAGTATTTGGGGATCTGTTTCAAAGTATATAGTATAGAGGACCATCAAGAATATTTTGCACCATCCTGGGTGATGGTGGATTCTGCTTCTGAATCTTCATGAGGAAATCTTTCCTTATTTTCTCATAAGAAAATTCACTGTCAGAAATCTGAAAATCAAGATGTGAACATGATGCACCATGTATACAAATCCTGTGGACTGCTAAAGGAAAAATGAACAAAGGTACATTTTGCCAACAATCATAAATAGAAGACATCTCCATCTGTTGAACATGAGTTTGTATCGACCATGAATGTTCTGCAGCCACTGGCGCCTTGAACATTTCACTGCTAGAGGATAGAATAGATTTATCAGAGTACCAGAAAGTTCTAGAGGCAAACATCATGTATAAAATGTTTAAAAGCTGCATGTGAAAAGAGGATTGCATCTATAACTGAATAAATATCCTAAATACACCTAATAATCCACAAAAGACAAAATCAAGGGCAGAAAGCTGAATGTTATACCATGGCTCTCACAGTACAGTCAAAATTTATTATTACACAATGGGAAGATTAAAAATGTATCCGAAAGAGGAATGTGTAGGTGTGAGAGACACAAAATAGATTGTGGGTTTTCCCCCTGGGTCAAAACGGTCCAAGAAACTTATACAACAAGAAGGATTTTGTAAAAACAAATAAGAAAACTCTTTTAAAAACTCCTTTTTATTCAAGAACAAAAGGTGCGCCTCAAGTCAATTTTATATTTCACTATTTTAAAACTACGATAAGATGCAATATTATAAAACAATATGTTAAAATATTCAGAATATAAAGAATAAACAAAAATAAATGATATTAGATAAATAGAGTATATTCAGTTATATACCTTTTCGGAATGAGATCATAAAATCAATGACGGAGGGGCTTGGTGGCTGGTGGCGGCATTGAATCCTGGTCACCCTGTTTACCACCCCATGCACCGCATTTCTTTTTTTCATGCAGAACCATTCCTGCACTGCAATGGCACTTTCAGACATTAGCTGCTAACAAATCTCGTCTTCAAGTAAGACAGGGTAATTATATTTATTCTTGTCATAAATATATAAAAACAAAAATAAAGTATTATAAAATAAAATAAAAAAATGAAGCTCTACTATAATTGCTATTTCAGAAGTAAAACTATTGGTCTTCTTCAGTTAAGGAAAAAAACTTTGTTATGTGAGGTCTGATGTTACATTTTGATAAAATCTTCTCTCATTTCGTTGGTTTAGGTTTACTCGTGCTCATAGCTTTTGTAAAGCTCCTGTTTTGTGTCTACTCAGTATTTGTCTTATTTCAATCCAAAGCATGTCATAGTTATTTTTCTCAACAGATGTTGCTTATTAAAACTATTTTCTTTTTTCATCTGACTGCCTCTTAAGTTCTGCCTGTGTTTGTTCAACACAAACATTTATTTGGTTATAATATGGTAAGTTTAGATGTAAAACAACTTAGTTAGGTTCAGGAAGTGGTGTAGTCTAGTTTATTCTAGTGGGCATACTCTGATCCCTCCTCCCACCCTCATACATCATGTCCTGGTGTAACATCTGTCCCGCAGCACCCTTCCCAAAGCAGCAACTGTTCTTAAATGTATACTTTGTTAATGAGCACCACAGTAATTAATTTAAGTTTGCATCCACACATAACTGAGATCCTGAAAGACTGGTTCTGTGTTATCTAAACATAAACACAAGATGTATAACAGTCATTCCTTTCCTCATGGGGAGGAGCTTTGCCTGCTTGCACTGGGGGTTGTGATCACCCTTGTCACAGTGGCTGGGGGTTCTGCACTGCAGTCCTACAGCTGTGATGTGGACTCTGGCCAGCCCTGCCCTGATGTGGGTGGTTGCTGTGCTGGCCTCTGTGGAAATGGATGGGCTGGCTCTTGGTGTGATCGGATCCCCAAGATATTGTTTCCTCACAACGGCATTAAGCCAGATGTTTATTACTTTTATTATTTTTGTACTAAGAAACTTCTCCTTCCTGAGCCACCACCTTATGGTGGTGGAGGAGTTTGTGCATCCTGACGATCCTAGTAGCTATGTTGTCGGGGGCTCATGTCCCTGGTAGGGTCACCTATGGCAAACAGGTGTCTAGGGGAGGGACCAGACGAAGTGCGGCTCAAATCACCCCTATGATGTTGAGAAAGCAAGGACCAAGGTTTCCCTTGCCCGGACGTGGGTCACCGGGGCTCCCCTCTGGAGCCAGGCCTGGCGGTGGGGCACGGAGGCGAGCGCCTGGTGGCCGGGCCTATGCCCAAGTGGCCAGGTAGGGCTTAGCCCGAAAGGGTGACATGGGCCTCTCCTCCCGTTGGCTCACCACCTGCAGGAGGGGCCATAGGGGTCGGGTGCATTGTGAGCTGGGCGGCTGCCAGAGGCGGGGACCCTGGCGGTCTGATCCTCGGCTGCAAAAGCTAGCTCTAGGGACGTGGAATGTCATCTCTCTGGCGGGGAAGGACCCTGAGCTGGTGCACGAGGTTGAGTGGTTCCGGCTAGATATAGTTGGACTCACCTCAACGCACGGCTTGGGCTCTGGAACCACTATCCTTGAGAGGGGCTGGACCCTCTTCCATTCTGGAGTTGCTCCCGGTGAGAGGCGCCGAGCAGGTGTGGGCATGCTCATTGCCCCCCGACTTGGCGCCTGTACGTTGGGGGTTTACCCCGGTGGACGAAAGGGTAGCCACCCTCCGCCCTCGGGTGGGGGTCCTGACTGTTGTTTGTGCTTATGCACCAAATAGCAGTTCAGAGTACCCACCCTTTCTTAGAGTCCTTGGAGAGCACTCCTTCCGGGGACTCCCTCGTTCTGCTGGGGGATTCAGTGCTCACGTGGGCAGTTCGATGATCAACTTTTGTCTTCGGACATGCGGCTGTATGTCCTGGACACTCGGGTGAAGAGAGGGGCTGAGCTGTCAACTGATCACCACCTGGTGGTGAGTTGGCTCAGATGGTGGGGGAGGATGCAGGTCAGGCCTGGCAGACCCAAGCGTGTTGTGAGGGTCTGCTGGGAACGTCTGGCAGAAAGAGTTTCAACTCCCATCTCCGGCAGAGCTTCAACCATGTCCCAGGTGAGGCGGGGGACTGTATTCCGTGCCTCTATTGTAGAGGCGGTCAGCCCCAGCTGTGGCTGTAAGGTTGTCGGTGCCTGTTGTGGTGGTAACCCCCGAACTCGTTGGTGGACATCGGCAGTAAGGGATGCCGTCAAGCTGAAGAAGGAGTCCTTTCGGGCCTTTTTGGCCTGTGGGACTCCAGAGGCAGCTGATGGGTATCGGCGGGCTAAGCGGAGCGCAGCTTCGAAGGTCGCTAAGGCAAAAACTCGAGCATGGGAGGAGTTTGGAGAGGCCATGGAGAATGACTTCCGGACAGCTTCGAGGAGATTCTGGTCCACCATCCGGCGGCTCAGGAGGGGAAAGCAGTGCTCCGTCAACACTGTGTACAGTGGGGATGGGGGGCTGCTGACCTCGACTCGGGAAGTTGTGAGGCGGTGGAGGGAATACTTCGAAGACCTTCTCAATCCCACCAAAACATCTTCTGATGAGGAAGCAGAGTCTGGGGTAGCTGGTGCTGGCTTTCCTATCTCTGGGGCTGAGGTCGCTGAGGTGGTTAAAAACCTCCTCAGTGGCAAGGCCCCGGGGGTGAATGAGGTCCGCCCAGAGTTCCTTAGGGCTCTGGATGCTGTAGGGCTGTCTTGGCTGACATGCCTCTGAGGCATCGCGTGGACATCGGGGACAGTTCCACTGGACTGGCAGACTGGGGTGGTGGTCTCCCTCTTCAAAAAGGGAGACCGGAGGGTGTGCTCCTGTAACGCAGGTGCTTCTGACCAACCAGTAAGAGGTGGACAAAATGTGCAAAGTCCGAACCAAGTCAAAAGATAAGTTTATTACAAAAAAGGGTTCAGGGAACGCTAAAAAAAGGAATAAAGTCTTTAAGTGCAGGTAAGCTGCTGGCACTGTTAGGAGGGGGAAAAGAGTCAGCGGAGGAAATTGGGTCTGTTACTCCTAGTCGTCAATCTGTAGCAACGCGCTACAGTCGGCCAAGCGATGCTTGTGTTTTGGCTGTATTTGGGGTCAGACAGCCCAGACCACCGACTCAGGCCCATACAGTTCCTCCTCCTAGGCAAAACCAGGCTCCCCCTCCGAGCACACCTGGACTAAGAGTTCACCACGCCACAAAGTGGAGAAGAAAAGCATAACCATGAAAATATCTCAATATAACCCCATTATATAAATACAAGAATAAAATAAGTACCGGTACAATGTGTGTTATGCCAATATGCAGTTACCTGGACACAGAGTTCACCACGCCACAAAGAGGATGAGCATTGTGTGTCTGCTGCTTAAATAAAGTAGTGCTCCCCTGAGCAGATTGAAAACACCTGGTTCACCACACCCACAAACACCCCCACAGCAAACCACACAAAAGAACATGGCTGGATACAGCTCTACCAGGTTACACTCCAACTACAGGGGGATCACACTCCACAGCCTCCCCGGTAAGGCCTATTTAGGGGTGCTTGAGAGGAGGGTCTGTCAGATAGTCGAACCTCAGATTGAGGAGGAGCAGTGTGGTTTTCGTCCCGGTCGTGGAACAGTGGACCAGCTCTACACCCTCTTCGGGGTCTTTGAGGGGGCATGGGAGTTTGCCCAACCAATCTACATGTGTTTTGCGGACTTGGAGAAGGCATTTGACCGTGTCCCCCGGGGACTCCTGTGGGGGGTACTCCGGGAGTATTGAGTGCCGAACTTGCTTGTACGAGCTGTCCGGTCCCTGTACGACTGGTGTCAGAGCTTAGTCCACATTGCCGGCAGTAAATCAGAATCGTTTCCAGTGCGGGTTGGACTCTGCCAAGACTGCCCTCTGTCACCGATTCTGTTCATAACCTTTATGGACAGAATTTCTAGGCGCAGCCGAGATGTTGAGGGGATCCGGTTTGGTGGCCTCAGGATTGGGTCTCTGCTCTTTGCGGATGATGTGGTTCTGTTGGCTTCATTGGGCCGTGATCTTCAGCTCTCACTGGAGCGATTTGCAGCCAAGTGTGAAGCGGCAGGGATGAGAATCAGCACCTCCAAGTCCGTGACCATGGTCCTCAGCCGGAAAAGGGTGGAGTGCTCTCTCCGGGTCTGCAATAGGGTCCTGCCCCAAGTGGAGGAGTTCACGTATCTCGGGGTCTTGTTTACGAGTGAGGGAAGGATGGAGCGGGAGATCGACAGGCGGATTGGTGCGGCGTCTGCAGTGATGCATCGGTCTGTCATTGTGAAGAGGGAGCTGAGCCAAAAGGCAAAGCTCTCGATTTACCGGTCGATCTACGTTCCTACCCTCACCTATGGTCATGAGCTGTGGGTAGTGACCGAAAGAACGAGATCGCAAATACAAGCGGCCGAAATGAGTTTTCTCTGCAGGGTGGCCGGGCTCTCCCTTAGAGATAGGGTGAGAAGCTCGGTGATCGGGAGGGGCTCAGAATAGAGCCGCTGCTCCTCCACATCAAGAGGAGCCAGATGAGGTGGCTCGGGCATCTGATTAGGATGCCTCCTGAACGCTTCCCTGGTGAGATTTTCTGGGCACGTCCCACCGGAAAGAGGCCCCCGGGGAAGACCTAGGACACGCTGGATGGACTAAATCTCTTGGCTGGCCTGGGAACGCCTTGGATCCCTCAGGATGAGCTGGTGAATGTGGCCGGGGAGAGGGAAGTCTGGGTTTCCCTGCTTAGGCAGCTGCCCCCGCGACCCGACTCCGGATAAGCTGCAGAAAATGGATGGATGGATGGATGGAAACAGAAACTGTGAAGTTCTTGTTTGTGTATAATGGAGGGAGGGGGGACGGCTCTGTGCATGTATGTGGATGTCTGTGTGACTGTGAGAGAGAAAATGATGGGTGTGTTTTTAAATTGCAATGTCATATAGTGTGTGAAGGCTTATTTTACTTTAATGTGCATACATTTTTTTCATCATGTAAAACACTTTGTGTTGCCTTTGGCAAGAAAAGTGCTTTATAAATGAAGTTTGATGTGAATTGATTAGCAGCAGCACTTTAATTAACCACTGAACAGCCACTGACAGAACAATACAAATCCATTATATCCATTATATAAGTTATTTATTTGATGGTGTACAAGGTGTCCTAATTAATGGACATTTAAGATGACTATGAATTGTCTTAATTTTTAAACTATAAAAACATGCAAATATAGCATTAACTTTGTAAATTTAAAAAGTTTCTACCAGCTTTAAATGTCCAACATTTACCTAACTTTCCGTTTCTCCACTCTAACCAAGGATGCCTGTTTTTAAATTCCCCTACCTGACTCACTCCACAAGGCCGGCCAGGTCGAAGTCTCTTCTACAAGCATGCATGCGCACACACACACACACACATGGAGAGAGAACAGCAGTATGAAACCACCACTTTAGTTAGCTAGTTTTATATAATTTAATGTGCCAATCACCTGCTATTTAACATACGAATTCCACTCACCGGGGCCCCGTTTCAGAAAACGGGTTAAACAAACTGAGTTTAAAGCGCAATTCTGGGTTGACCAACTCAGAGTTTTCACTAAACCCGCTTTCTGAAACGACGCCCAGGTTGGACGACAGAGTCAGGTCCTCCTCCCTGCCCGTCAGAAGCTGCGGCAGCCTCTTTGCAGTCATCGGGCTTCCTTTCTGAACTGTCAGCGGTAACAGTGGTGTCCCCCAAATCAACAGTGGAAACAGCACCAGTAGCAGCAGCTCACTGACACACTGAAACAGTGTGATTTGACTTTGTTTTCTTTTCATGTTTTTTCTCTGCGTTCCCTCTCCACTAACTACTCATACAGCCAAAAAAATTTTTCTTCCTCTTCTTTTTCTGCTGCTGCTGCATCTTCTTCCTCTCATCTGCCACTTTTTAATTCGCAGTTGTCTAATGACCAGCCACCAGCTGATAGGAATGCAGGTCAGGATCAGGACAGACGGCCAAGTTGCTTTCTCTCTCACTTTTGACAGAATTCCTCATGGTCTAAACGGGCCGGCTTCGTGGCTAATTTATGACCGGGAAAGTGAAAGTTATGTCACGAAACATGTTGATATGCATCTTTGCGCATTTGTAGTGGTTTTACGGAAATTTGTGACCTTTCCTAGTGGGTATACGGCATATACTTGTGTATCACGTAGACTGTACCACTGGGTTCAGGGAATTGTCAAAGTTCTGAGTAATCTTAACGTTTGTCTAAGGTTAGTGCCCCTAAGTGTCCCTTAGACTTAGATGTTTACAAGGTCATTTTAAATCTTTTTAAAGAGGATTTAATTTTTATTCTGAATTAAAGGGTGATTAAAACTTTCATGTAAACGTGGCCATTGTGACATTTCTTCCTCCCTGGCCTCTAAAGTCCCGTTTCCACCAGTGGGGGAAGGTTGGGTTGGGGTGCATTTTTTGTGTTTCGACACACAAAAACTGGAAAGTGTAATACCCTAATATCTGACCCGACCCATCCTACTTTATTGGGACCCTAATTTAATCGATCCGACCCAAAAGGGTGGAGTTTGACACATTGCAGTCTGTTGAAAAAGTCACATCCAATGCGACCTGGCATGAAAACAAAGCAGGAATGGCTCCTGTTTTAGAGCATGTTGTAGAAAATTTTTTACCCCAAAATGGGTGGGGGGGATCCCCTTACAGTCGTGAAAGTCTCCATGGACTCCGAGTAATAAGTTTACCTGGCCACTCTTACCCGATGGCATTTCCACCGGGGGACCTCTGTGGACACAGAGGGAATACCAGCTGCAGGCCTGTCTCCCGCAGTTAACACCGCGTACGCCCACGCGGTCCAGACTCTCACAAGCCCAAACAGACCCGTCTGTCTCCAAACCAGCTTCACAACTTAATTAAAACAAAGTACTTTTAACTCACCAGGCTTATCTTTCAGACTATATTTTGAGTTCGTTGATTTCGGCAATGACTTCCAGAGAGCCAAATGAGGGTCCCCCTTTCAAAAACAATGCCTGAAAATCAGGTTCAGGTCGGTCAGACACCGTCGTTGGGTCCCCCTGGTCACTCGCGAAAACCTGCCGACAATGCCAATTGTTGTAGAAAAATTACCAAGAGTCTGGAATGAGTAAAAGTATATAAGGTTGATTTACAGGAGAAGTATTGAAAAAAGAATTACTTGCAAGTAAGAGAGAGTTGTCGTCCCGACTCGCGTGGAGTCGGAAGAGACTCTGATGGTTGGTCCCCAGCTGAAGGTCAAACAGCAAAATAGTAATATGAGGAATAGAAGACTGAGTGGCGCCACTTTCTTCCAGTTTTCAGACAAAGCCCACATACCACAACAAGCTGATATCCCAAACAACTATTGCTATCTAGCAGGTGCGAAAACCAGTCTCAACTCTGCCATATCAGAGTTCTGTGGAAGATAATGGTCAGTCTGACCTCACACACGCATACACAAAGAAAACTGTAACTTCAGTATTCTGTTGAATGAGAACACACAATATGAAAATGTAAAAGTGAATGGATTAACAATATTAAATTAATAAAGAAAACTGAATATACATGTGATTATTATTAGTATATGTGAGTGATTACCATATGCAGCTAACTTTCTTTCACACGCAACAGATTTTCTTTTTATTGATTAAATCTCTGTTTTAAACGGCGTTATGAAGCACTGCCAAGAAGGTGTTGTGCTTGTTGCGCTGCGATGGCGTCATGCTATCACATAGCTGAGGCATCTATCGCTGTGCAGCTGATACTCTGGCTCTCAGGTAAGGTCACAGTATTAGAGTTTACAACCATATTCGCGCCCTAATCTTCCCATCCCAACCCTCACCCGTTGGTGGAAATGGGGCTTAACTGACTATTAACACTGTGGACTTGAATATGCACAAATGCTTTAGTTAATTTCCAGGACACGCTCGCTCCTGTTTCTTGGGAAACTATTCCCTTAGTACTACTCATTTGAACTGTTTTAACAGGGGTTATTTCTTGTATGTTGGCAGTATATTTATAAATTATGTTAGCAATAAAGTCTGTTGTACAGATCAAGCATATATTATAAAGTACATATAACTCACAATCATCAGTTCTGTGTCTTCTTAGCCTTTATTGTGAAGAAGCAGAGAGAAGCTCATTCCAGTTTGGTAAGGTTCAGTAGAGATCAGAAAGGCAGTTGGCCATCTTGGAATACCACCCTGTCCCAGAGAGCTGTAAGCTGGCAGCAAGCACCTCCAGGATACAAGGCCCTGACTCCAGGTTGGCTCTGGAGGTGTACGTGCACTTGGTTGGCTGTGTGTGTCTATCTCTGTGTGTATGGCTGGCATGTTGGGTTGCCATCTGCAAGCCCCAGGGAATCTGGCTAAGGTGGCCACATAGTGCAGTCACACACACGGAGAATCACACACATGCAATCATACACACACTTTCTCCATACACTCACAGCTGTGGTCTGTTAAAGTTTGGTTGCCAGCATGTGTGAACGAAATGAACTGCAATCACTGACAATGCAAAAGATCAAAATCCTATTTCCAGGAATGAAGACTGAGCTGAACTAAGCCTCCAGGAAAAGCTCTCCATCTCCCAAGTTCTCTCTCTCTCTCGCTCTCTCTCTCTGTCTCTCTCACACACACACACACACACACGTGTCCCAAGATATTAAGGAATGTGATATCACTGGAGGCAATCAGTTATATTGGCCAGCAGAGATCTAAAATGTTGTATTATTCACATCCTTTATAACCCATGTGATCAGTCAGGAGAAATATATAAAACATGAAATATAAATGACTGGGATCTAAATGTGAATAGAGGGGACATAAAAGTTCACTGCAAAAATTTTAAGGATTTGGCAGAAATCAGTGTGAGGATACTTCAATGCCAATGCTATTGTTTGAAAGTCCAGATTTAGTCTTTAATACTCCAGTTCTCTTTATGGTGATTATGATATTAATGGAACATCGAGATCTGCGATTATACAAATGTTAGAGCTGAGCTTGATGTCAAAGCAGGACAGTCAACCAGAGTTGTGTCCCCATGGCCTCTCAGTATTTATACACACTCTGCTGCTGAGTGTACTGGGGATCAGAACAGAAATCCATCACCAAGCCAACATCTCCAGTTGTTTTGAAATGGTGCTTCTTTTTTTTTTTTGCATGGATACAAATTGAAAGAGCAGTTATAAATCATATTTGTTGGAGGCACTGAAGCTGATTAAAGAGGACAAGTTGAAGGCCTAAAGCTGCTTTGCCTAATCCTGAGATTAGTAATAATAAGAGGTCTGTCTTCCTGCTCACACTCACACAGAGACAAAACTGTGGTTTTGGCTCAGTCCTAAAAGAAGAGCTGGTATCTCCACTCTCTCAGAACAGTTCCTTGGCCACAGTAGAGACAGTTCTAACAGAGAGGAACAGCAAGCCAGTAAAGCTCATTGCCAGACCAGCATTTCCAGTGTAAGCCTATGCCTAGGAACCAGCCCAGTGCTGGGTTAAAGATTAACCTACTAGCACAATTGAAAAAGTTCCAGGTCTTTTCTTTCAAACACTTCATTGTGTGGCAACTCTCTGCTTTGTCTGTGGTTTACTTATTATATATATATATATATATATATATATATATATATATATATATATATATATATATATGTGTGTGTGTGTGTGTGTGTCCATTATAACACAAGAAAAAAGAAGAGCAAAGCAGAGAAAAAGGAAATTAAATTTATCCATGTCTGCTTGACCTCAGGGAATTCACAGTATAATGTCACTGGATCTAATTCACTTGCAAAAGAGTTGAGCAGGATGTATAGCCTGATTCAAAGTGGACTCAGACCATGAAAAAGCCTCTTTTCCTCCAACCTTTCAAACAGACAAAAAGCTGCTGCATCTCCACTCCATATGAGAATCAGAGCATTATGTCTGCATGTGGGACAGAGGCTCCCTGGCTAAAAACAAACACTCACCGTGAATAAATATATACATTTGCTTTATAATGAATGCCCTGTCATTGAAACACAGAGGAAGAAAGCAGGCAAGTGTATGGTTGTAAAGGAACTTTCTTGACATTAGAAGGAATTCAGGGAGTGCATCTAATAATGTATTCTTAAGAAAAAAAAAAAAAAACTCCTACTCATTGAACCATGAATTGAGCCTTTTCATAGGTGTCCATCTCACACTGCTGTGAAATGAGGTGAAAATAAGAAGACTTAAAAGAGATGGCTTTGCAGGAGGTCTCCCCCAAATGTCTGCAGAGGTTTCCTGAAGTGACCCAAACAAATCAGCTTTTGAAAGGAGTCAAGGGTGAATTCAGTAAGCTGGGAAACAAACACACAAGCAGGCTTGTCTCTGTCAGCGGATATGGGTGTCAGTGTTAGTGTTGTCATCTTCTCATTGAGAAACTTGCATCACACGGTTCCTTGCCTTCTAGGCCTTGCGCTTGCAGGACTACGCTAGTCCCCGAACTGCCAACTTTAACCACAGCATGCTAAAGTCTGTCAGATTGATCGCCATACACACAAACACTTGCACAAGGAACACCAGCGAACACAGTCACAATACTCAGATGAGTTCTAAAATCACACAAAATAAACCAAAACAAAATATTTAAAACAATGAATGAATTCTGAGGACCCTGATAGACTAAATGGCACATCTATCTGCTGCAGAGAGCTGTTTTATACAGGGGCATCTGCGTAGTGAATATCTATCAAAGTGGCAGCAGGCTTTAGGGATACAGGGGTTCCAACATAACCACTTACTCACTAATGGCTTACACAGCCACGGATCATTATCCCTCACAGCATCGCACATTGCAACACAACTCTGCTGAGCAGCACCGTGCTGCACACAACTTTCTCAGTCGCAGCGTTACTTTGACTTGACTGCAGAGGGTGATTTAATCATTCATTTTTAAAATTTTTTATTACAACAAAATGCTTTACAATCCTGACACCTAAATGTTTTGTGGGGATTCTTTTTGTGAAATATGTTGAAGCTAGAAGTCACACCCCATATTTTCTATTAAATTGTCTGAAATATATTGCAAGGGCAGGTTTGGTTTACTCATGGGACTGTTTGGAGTTAAATCAAATGACTGAACAGCCATTTATATTTTTCAGCCTAACCAAGTCGTTTGAGTTCCTAAATTTAACCATAAAACTGTTGAGTTTTTTCTTCTGTATGTAGTAGTGATGGCTAAACCTAAAAATAAGGATGTGAAACAGCAAGAAAAACTGAAAGTTAGCAGTAAAAACAAACAAACAAACAAAATAGGGATGCACTGATACCAATACCAGTATTGGGTATCGGTCCAATATTAAGTGCATGTACTTAGTACTCAGTATTCATAAAATTGTTCCAATACTATGGCACCCCAACCAATATAAGAAAAACTAGTGATGTCAAAATTAACATGTTAATGTGCAGAGATTAATCTGTGGAATTAACATGTTAACTTTTTAAATACATTAAGTTATTACTTAAACGATATTGAATAAAAATTGGAATTTGGCATTACCTCGATGAGAGAAGCTTATTTAGGGCATGCAGGTCCTTTGTTAAAGTGGTGAAAAATCCAAATCCACAAAAACCATTTTTTCTTTCTCATCTATAAAGATTCAAACAGTTTTCAAGCCTAGTACTCCCCTCGCACCCAACAAAAAAACCCTATCACTTTTTTACAAGTATACAGTTCATTATGACATTTTCTCCATTGCCCTTATTGGAAGCATATTCATTGGATTTAAAGCTGTGTAAAAATTAATTGTTTTGTTGTTTAGGTTTGTGATGTAATATACTGGATCTCCTGCTGGTTGTAGAGACTAAAATGTAGCAGTACTTTAGGGATTCACTCGGCACAGCAACAGCACAGACTTGGATCTAGTTAAACAGGGTTTTATCGTGATGTATGAGAGAAAGACCAGGACAGCCAGCCTGAATGTCTGGCTTCAGCTCTGTGTCTTCTACCGGGACCTCTGCACACTACTGCAGATAAAGACAGATCGTAACTAGAAAAACTCAGAGAGCACAGGCCTCCACCAAGCCATAGGGGTCATTCACCAGAGAAAAACCCCAAAAGGCCCAAAAGCCCAACCAGTACCCTTTATATTTTGAACCTTCTGAATCTCCAGATCCAGAATTTTAACATGATTTGGGTCAAACAATGCTGAGTTATAAGATCTACCATGAGGTCATCCTGTTATTTATGTATTTATCTGATTAGTTAGAAGCTGTAATGGTAAACTTATCCCTATCTCTTAGTAGTAAAGCATTCTTAAAAAAATTCCTGGATACAGATGGTGATCCGGGTCACCCCTGAAATGTAATCACTTGTTCCTTTATTCCATTTCTGATGTTTCCAGAAAATTCAATCAAAATCCATCCATACCTCTTGGAGTTATGTTGCTAACAGACAGACAAACTAATGCACTTTTCCAGTTAGCTTGGCCACTCAAAGCACTTTACGCAACCTGTCACATTCATCCATTCACTCATACCCTGATAAGCACATCATGAGGCAATGTGGGGTTAAGTGACGTGCCCAAGAACACTTCGAAATGCATTCAGGGGCAGCCTGGAATCGATCCACCAACCTTCTGGCTGAAAGACAACTGCTCTTTCCCCTACCAGATACAGTATAAGGAAACAACATCAGCTGTTCAATCTTAATAAAACAGAAACCAGTTGCTACACCGGTAAGAAAAGAAACAACAATAACAACAAAAAAAGCCCACCTGTGACATCTTTGAGAAAACAAAACTGATAACTTTCAGATGTATCTGTAAAAAAGAGACAAAAAAGAAAAAAAAAAAATCAGTCACAACAACAAAAACATCAGCAACACACAGAAAAACACGAACATAACTGTAATTTTGGTGATTAAACCCACAACACGACACAGTGACTGTCTCAGCATGCAGGTTAGTAAATAACCGGAATTAATTGTGATCAGTATCAGTCATTAGTCATTAATTGTGCAAATGCGACTGGGCCACCACAAAGGTCAGAGACACTAGCTGCCCCCCAAGAGCACATATCCCAACCAGCCCACCACTGGGATGACCACGGGTCTGCCTAAAGGCATAGAGGGCGGCAGAGGAAGGCCCCAGCCAGAGCACCCCCAGGAAGCTAGGGAGTGCAGCAGCTGATTTATGTTTACAATTTACAGTTTGGAATATGTCACCCGGACACTGCACTGTTTCAAGTTAAAACATGGACCGTGGACCATGGACATGGACATAGTGTTTGACCGAAGTGTTAACTTCTCTGAAAGCCTTTCTTTTGACAGGC
Source organism: Melanotaenia boesemani (assembly GCF_017639745.1). NCBI lineage: Eukaryota > Metazoa > Chordata > Actinopteri > Atheriniformes > Melanotaeniidae > Melanotaenia > Melanotaenia boesemani. The sequence continues at coordinate 13,288,864 of NC_055682.1, read as the reverse complement.
GGTCGAGTTTTTCCGTCTGGGCCCTTTGTTTACAGCAGAATCGCCAACAAGGGTAAACGCTCCCAAACACGTGATTTTAATTTGCTCCTGTGATTTCGTCATCACAGGAGGCTATTTGAATAAGCCAGCCCCTCTTCCATGCCTAAAGCCATGTTTTAGGCATGGAATGATATAATGATAGAAAGTCATGCTTAACTGCTGACACAGCTAAAACTAATGGTAATGATAAGGGACGAGCCTTAAAGTTTAACCACCTGCAATGTACAAATGAGCCCTGTGTTTTCTTTTTTATAAGTGGGGAGAAGTGCTCTGCCACGTAAATTTTTGTAAACATTTTGTTATAAACGTACTTCTTCCACCATCTCGGTATCTTCACTCTCAGGCTCAGAGTATGGTTCAAACATAAATGTCTGAATTTCGTAAGCTGTTGCTTTGGAGTCGGACGCTCTGTGCATGCCCTGGGCCAGCTCCCTTCTGACTCTGGTCTCCCTGCATCCAATCAGCATGTACCTCATTAACATTAGTCAAAAGCTTACATGAACTCTCACGAGACAAAGTTGTGGTATGAGCAAAAGGTCAGGACAAGCTCTATGTTTGATTTTTTTTTTTGTTCAATAAGTTTTCAAAAAATATTTAGACACTTAGAGGACAGTGGATACATGGTAAGACCAGGTGATGACACTTAATGGAAATCAGCTGTGATCTGCAACATTTCCAAAGCTGTTGTTTTGCCATGCATTAGCACAGAGATGAGCACAAGTGAGCTTGTCACATTGCAGCAGCTTTTAAATAAAATCCACAAAGAATGCTGTTTCTCATTTTTACACAAGAAGCCGGACTAATTTAACCTTACACAAATTTATGCATCCACAGATGGATGTCAAGTCAAAATATGTCTCTCTCTTAAGATTTTGGTAATTTTGAAGTGATTTTGTTCAATTTTATCTTGTTTTTCATGTTTGGTAGCCTGTGAGAGAGCAAAGCCACAGTTTTATAAAACAACAACAACAATTGATAAATACTCCCATAAAAAATCGGATTTTCACAAGAAACAAGATTTGATCAAGCAGTAAATATGATTTAACTCTGTACAGCTGCCTATACAAGCTGTATAAGCTTCTTATTGCTTCTTATTAAAATGCTAAATAGGCAACCCAAACTCAGTCTGATCTATATGCACCATGAGAACTGTTTCAAACCATATGTATCTCAAACTAAGATTCAAAGACCAATTAAATGAGCATTATTTAGTGTTATTGCTGTTGTTTCCCTTTATGGTTAGGAAAGAAAATCTGCTTGTGAGTAAGGATGGATAATGAGAGAGTTTGCTCTGGAAAGTGAGACTACGACTGAAAGAGTAAAACACTTGGATTTGAGCTCTTAGGACAGGTGAAAAAGGGATAGAGTGTGCCCCACAGGTAGATGGATTTATGATGCAGTGGTAGTGGCAGGGGTAGATGTCCAGTGACAATCAAAAGTAGGGAGAGTGACAGAGTCCCATCTGTTTGCTATAGGCAAGAGAAATACTGATGGATACACTGTTCAGTCAATTAGAATTCAGAGACAGAGAGAGGGCAGGATGGAGCAGGAAAGAAGGTGGCGTGTTGAAGAGCCCCTGTGAAGAGAGTGTGATTTCACAGGCCAAGTGTGAATGGCTAACACGACTGAGTGACGGAGGTGAGAGCAGACCCTGAGGTGAGACAGAGATTTTCTGCTGGATGAAAGAACTCTGGGTTGAAGGGTGTTCAAGGATCGAGTCTGAGTAGGGCTGACGCTAAAAACCACATCCATGCAAACATCTTTTTTCCAATATTTTGTCCTTTCATCTTTAAAGTTGGATTTACCACCCCTTCTAAACTCACAGCTTTCAAAGGAGCAAACAGATTAATTCAAAGCTACAACTCTTCAGTGTGAGTGAACTAAACTGAGCTTTTTGGTCCAAAAGTAAAAGGGAAAAAAGTAATCAAAAGAAAAGAAATTGAAAAACATGATGAGATGATTGGACTGTTTGGATGTAAAGGAACAGATTTGTTGCATCAGAGGTTGCTTATTTTAAAATGAGTCTCAGTGGGCTACAATAGACCCCTCGGAAGATTTATTAAACAGTGATGATGAGGTATGTGAAGCTAAAATATGTCAAAATGCATGCTGTTGTGATTTTGGGGGTTTTGATTGATATATTTCCAGTTTTTAAAACCTTTGTTCTTCTTTTTTTTTTACAATAACTTACTCATTTGATCTATTTTACCTTAATTTTTGTACCATTTCTTTAGTACTTGAGCAGATTGCCTTTGAACCTCTAAGTCAGTGGTTTTCTCATCACTGTGTTTCCTGTATTTTTTCTGTCTTTGTTTGCTGACTTCCTTTTTTTCCCATCTGGTTTTTCACTTCAGAACTGTTCCTGGATTTACATTTTCACCTGCTACTTGTCTTTTTGTTTGCTTTGCTGGCAGCCTCCATTAGTTTGACATGTGGACACTTTGGCAGAAAAGTTTTGACGCTTGCCTGAGCGAGTGTTTGAATTCTTTTGAAAAGGAGCTGATGCACGTTAAAGCAAATGGGAATGACTATTACAAATCAGTCCTGACAGAGTCAACACATTATTCACATGGCTGATACTATCTATCAGCTGTTTCCACCTCCAGATTATAAACATGACCAAAGCTCACTGACATGAAACAATAAACATAACCCACCAAAAGTGAAAAAAAGAAGACATATTTAGTTTCCTCTACCTCAAAGGTTCATTTTCTGCTAGTGAGCACAACTCTGTTTATTGCCGCGTGTGCAGCGAAGCATATACTGCCACCTGCTGATGACTTTTTGTTCATTTGGTCCCATCCAGGTAATGGAAACAAGGCTAATGCACATTTTCTCTAAAGCAACATTCAGAAGTTCATTTCAAGTTCGCTTAACAGTTAGATATAAACACAGCTGCTGTTTCCCTTGTGCTGGCACACAACCTATTTCAACATATTGCATGCCACCACTACATAATGTGGTGTTAAACTGGCTATAGTCATTTCATGTATGTCTCTGGGATTGTGTTGCTACTTTTGAGTTCAGGTTTACAGCTTTTCCTTTCCAACCTACATATACTTAGTTGTGTTTTTTTTACTGTGGTTATTCTCCTGTAGGGAGCTGAGGGACCTAATGTTGCACAATACAATTTATTCCATGTTTTCCACGCTTCATGCATTGACACCATTATTGCCTGCCTTTTTTGTCATGCAGTTCTCTCTGCTTCTGCTTTCTCTAGAAACTTCCAGTTGTGGCACTGCATGTTTCTGATCTGACCCCACCAACATGTCCAATGTTAATGGCTGGCTGTTTCTCATCTTTCTCTCCCTGCTTTCCTCTCGCCCTAACCACTTCAGGCTTCTTCCTGTTAAAACTGATAGTTTTTTCCCTCTCACCTTTTGCTCAATTGGGGATTACTGGGTTTCTCTTCATAGCCCAGTGGAGTTTTAACTATATCATGTAATATATGAAGTTGTTTTATTTAGTTGTACATAAATAAGATTGAACTAAAAGGAAAATAGCATAAATTAGGCATTTTTTTTAAGAACACAATTTCTATGGGAAATCTCCTGCTTGTATTATCGACAATTTAATACAATTCTGAAAGTTTTTAATAAAAAGTTCAAATTAAAGGCAAAATAAGAAAGCATTGACACCTAATGTTTCAAATCAGAACTGCAGCTGAAAGAGAAAAACACGGAGAGCGTTTATGCGTTAGCATAAAATCGAGTGTAAACAAAAGCGACATTAATAAACAAGTGCCACGCAGTGACAGTTTTCCCTTAGTCTCACTTAATAAATTAATTTGATAGTAATTTCATAAGTTTATAAGGAACAAACACATTATTCACTTTGCCCAAACATCATTACATTTGTTGTTGTAAACTAACAGGCCACCAATTCACTCCACTAATACATCCAAACAGTCACACAAATTCATTTAATGAGTGCCGACAAATAAATTAGACTAAAGCCTTTGTAAATCAAGATAAACTTGTCAGTTAATTTAAGCAAAATTCCGGTGCTTACCCTTTGAGGAGAAACTTTGCCAGCTCAGACTTCTCCACCTTCTCCACTTTTGCTTTTGTAGCAGGATGCCAAGGCTTTTCAGGTTTTTCTGAAGCTATTTCTGGTCTGGTTCTTTTTCTAGCTTCCATACCTGCACACTGCTGCTCTTTTGCCAACATAAAATACCAAACGCTGGCTGTTGTTTGGCAACCTTGGAGAGTCGCATATGATTGGATAAGGAACCAGGAAGTATTAAAGAGCAACACAGTTCACCAAAGTTATTCCGGCACAGAACGCTTACTTTGAAGGAGAAAAACTTGACAAAGAAATTGTTGATGTAGGAGACAGATTGCTCATAGGGAAGCTTCCTTTTACCTCTTTCAACAAATGAGAACATTTTTAATTATTTTTACAAAAAAAAAATCCTAATCATTCAGCCTTTCAAACCTAAAAGTAAGTATTTCCTTGTGACCTATTGTGTGTGTATGGAGGTTGTTTTAATCAAACACAGACACAAGGTCCACTATTAGTAACAAAAACGTAATGGAAAAACACCAATACAATAAAATGCACTGAAATATGTAAGTTAATACTGAATATAAATAGTTTATAAAAAGGCTTTAAATAAAACAGCAGCTTATTGCATTATCTTTACTATATTTAAATCTATCTTCAGAGATTAGTTGTAGCGAAAATAAAACACAAACATACCAAAGATTCAATATCCTGTCTAGAGGCAGGATCTTTGTAGCTGAGAGCATTTGCTCACCAATAAAACAAAACAAAACATAACAAAGAAAAGCTTAAACGGTCTATACATGCAGAGGTGCCACTTCAGGGAACATAGACAAGAAGTGAGCAAAGGACGTTCCCTCTGGAATGGAAGTTGGAAAGAGCGAGAACGGGATGCTGAGAGAGGTAACAGGCCAGCCATGTTTCTGACAGCTCTGGCCTCACAGGAGGAGCGTGTGATATATGGCTCCCTGCGGGGTGACTATGTTTACTCTTACTGCTGCCCTGCTCTGCAACAGTGCAAGCTTACTGCTGGCACAGCACTTTTCCACTGAGACTGCCGTGCTAATTCAATTAACCGGACGGTGTGTTAGGACTCTGCATTACACATTTGTATGCAAATCAACCAAACTCACCTAATACAGAATTTCAGAATGATTATATTTGCATGCCATCACAGACAGGTTGTAAATGTAATTGTTTTAGGCATGTATATTTAATACTAATTAATATTTCATTGTACAAAGTGCCCAGCAGGGACCCAATTCGAAATACTAAAAAAGATAATGTGTTTGCGGTAGTTGTGGCCCACAACAGGTCAGAAAGGAATCTCATTTGTTTCTTTTGTTTGCACTGGAAAAGCAACGCTGGATACTGGGAAATCACATTTGTGTCTCTTTGCTTCCATTTATTCCGTCTAAGAGAGAATAAAGTCATATAGCAACCCATCCTTTGAAGTTCTGAAGGTCCCAGACTGGTAGGCAGTAATAGCAGATCTCTTACTGTGACCAACGAGCCTTGAAGAATAGGAAGAACAACCTCTGAGAGCTGCTGAGAGATAGAGGACAGAGGACGAAGTGGAATGAAGCAAGAAAAGGGCAAAATTAAAGTTATAGAGAAAGAAACAAGAAGTGATCTGGACTGTGTGAAAGCCAGCACTTAAGGAAGGAGATATCACACACACACACACACACACACACACACACACACACACAGAGTCACTAATGAGACTTGTCATTCAAAATGATCGCTGGGAAAGATGGTAGAAAGATATTTCAATATGTCCTCAAATATTTCAAGTAGATCAGATGCATCTGACTGGGCAAATTGCATACTTAAAACTTTTTCTCATGGATTAGTCATATGGGTGTAATATATATATAATGTGCTGTATGGCAGTATTGTCTGTCTTTCTAAGTCATAAGGTCAGCTTATACCTGTCTGTCTGGAAGTCATAGACGTTCCCATGAGAACTCGTAGATGGTTGAGCAACAGCTGGAGCTGTCAAAGACAGCTTCAACTGCAGAGTAGTTCACAAACTGTGGAGTCAAAATGAACATTTGTTCATAAAAGCTTAGCAGGTGGATGTCATGGAGAGGATTTTGCTCAAAGCCTGATAGTATTGCCAACTTTCCAAGCTGGCTCATCTTGACTTTTTCCTACAGGGAATGTCATGCACGACATGTTGCAGGCTCAATAAGTTGTGTGGAACATGTCGTTTGAAAGCTTAAAACAAAAGAGGTTCATTTTTGTCTGCTTTTCATAAAGACAGGTGGATTAACAATATGAGTGCACAACAAAACTGAATATTGAAAGAACAGTAAAAAAAAAAAAAACAGACAACATTAAATGGACATTGCATACAGCAAAACAAAATACAATAAAAGGAAGCTAATAAACAAACAGATAACGCAGGGTAGCAAAGCAACACAGAATCCTTACAAGCCATCATCTTTACATTCACAGCCTGAGGGACACGTCCCTATGTTTATAATGGAAGGTGTCACTTTGAGACTATATCAGCCGCATCACTTTATTACCATTGTCTTCAATGCAATGTTTAATTAACTGATCATGAAAGACAAATGAAGGAAAACCTCAAAGTCAAAATGACTGTGTACATAATCTATTTTACTTGGATTGTTTGGAATCTCTTATCTTGATACGTGGTCTTCTGTGGTTTGATGGTTATACTTAGTAACACAAAAGAACAACTGACAGACAAAGACAGACAAGGACAGTGACAACAATAGACCGAGACACTGGAGAAGGAAAGACTGAACCATAGTGAAGGTGCTGACGCTCTGCTCCACTGTCCTTCTATGGGGTTTGAAGTTCATTTATATCCACTAGCAACAGATGAAAAGCACTGAAATTCTTTATCCTGCCATCTGTACGCATTCTTATACAAACAATGTATTTAATGCACATTATTAACTTCATGTTCACTTAAAGTGAAAAGGTACTGTCGCTGTTTCAGTGAACCTCCAAGCTAGCGCAATTAAGCTGACACTAACCTTTCAGTCACTACCATGGAAACAAGGTCAATGGATATGCTGGCTGGCAGGGATTTCAGTTTTTGTGAGGTTAATCAGCAAAGTTTGATGTAAACACAGGGGAAAACATACCCTCACTGACACACATGTGCATGCATTAACATGCAAACGTTCCAAACAACTGCATGAACAAACACAAGTCCGGTCTAACTGTGAAACATGAAATAGGTACGAGTCTGTACACAAGTCATATTTTTCATTTTTCATGCAGCTAACTTTCAAAGTGATATTTAGCATTTGGGATTTTTTTCCTTGCTTAAAAAAAGGTGTATTTTGCTGACACGGTGATTTCTAATGCAATCCTGGATCTGTATGTTTCCATATCTTTAATTACATTGTATTTAATGTCTGAACCTAAACTCACAGTCAGCAAAAGTTTTAAAATAGCAAACAACTAAAAATAAAAGTGACTTTTAAAACAAAATTCAGTCAGGCAGGACACAAACACGTCTCCTGGAGGATATTCATGAAAGTCATGCTCCTAAACAAAGACATTTTGCCAGTTTTTACTGGCAAAAGAGAACATCTTTTAGACTGCACTCATTTTTGTGTTCGATAAATTGCATATCTTCACAGTTTCTGCAATAAAACTCTGTTAAAACTCTGTTAAAAATACAAATACACAGCAGATCATTCACATAATGTGCAGATTATAAAAATAAGCAGACTGTATTGATGCTCATAAATATATGATATCTATAAATGCTCAAAGAGAAAAAGTTACTGACATATATATTATATATAAGAACAAAAGCACACTAAGGACTCTAACACCCTATTTCATACACTTAAAATCAATGACATCAACACACACATACACAAGCACACGGATCTCTTTATCTGGTGACCAATCTTAATTGAAGCTTCTATGCCCATCTGATGAGGTCTGATGTATCTTGATCAGGAGATCCTCTCCTCTTCCTCATCCACCTACTCTTCCACAGTCTTCCAGCCATTTCTTTCCTTTCTTTTAACCTCTACCCACCTCCTCTATGTTTCTATTTTGGCTGAGCTAAGACGACCTTTCTCATTTTGTATCTGTCGGAGATCCAGAGTTCTCATCAAACATGACCTCTCAGCATGGCCTATCCCTGTTCTCTCCCTCCCTAGTCTCACTTTCTCCTCTAGCCTCTTCTCCTCTGTCTGTCCTTTTCCAGCTCGCCTTTGTTCTCCTCTGCATTAAGTCAAAGGGACCGAGGGTTAGGACCTGCAGCAGCGGGTGCTGCTGAGTGTACGCTTTGATCAGACAGAAAGCCAAGAAAGGTTGCTGATAGACTGTTAGAGCTCATCCTCGACAGCCTGAAGACGTGCACTGTAGCACAATCTATTAAACATACTCAGCTATGGGTGCATTTTTTAAGAAAACAAGATTACTTTGTTAACTGAACCACTCATACATACCATAGTTTTTATGCTGCTGTGTACCAAAAGGACTGGATTAATTTCTATCCAACTTTTAGTAAAATATATACTCCTTCTAGAATTCTTTATTAAAATGACCATGATATTTTTGCACCACAAACAGAATTAAGACATTTAATTTATAGTAAATAATTCACATTCCTTCAGAGTTCAGTTAATTTAAATTGTTTTAAATTAGAAAGAAAATCTGAACTGGAAAAACCTGTAACTAACTTACCTGCTGCTGGGAAGTCATACCCCTGCAGGCAGTGTGATCTGGGTTATTTGGGGCTGTTGGCAGAGGGTCTTGCCCTTTTGTAATGGCTTTGTTTTTAATGGCAAGGATTTACAGATATCCTCTCAAGCCACGTACACACATAGCCAGCTTTTTGTAAGACCAAATATCCTCCCTCCTCCATCTAGAAAAGCTTGAATCCACACCACTTTGTTTTTATAAGAAAAAAAAAAAAAAATCCATCCACACCTAACTGCATAAGTGCGTTGTTAAGCATATTCATAAGCATGCCAAACCTTTGGGCAGCAGTAGTTCCCCAAATCTAATCCAATCAGAATAACATTCTCTTAGCGTCACTTCCACAAAACACAGAACATGGCATCTTTGACGAAGAGCATGTCTCAGATGTGGAAGAGCTATGGTGGCGGAAAATAATCAGCGTTCTTCGCCTGTGGTCTTCTAGAAGCAGCGCTCGAACTTGTTAAAACAAACAGTGCCAACACAGTTCCAAGTGTAAACACAGGTTGCACATGTGATGTCACAGCATTTTTCAGTGGCGTTTCAAAACCTAAAAGCTTGGTTATTTATGTCCCTGTGCAGATGCATAAACGGAGTATTTACAAATCTTCACTTTGATTGGAGATTTTTGAAAAAAATCATTTTTAATGACATAAGTTTGTGTTTTCATGTGGATCCCACATTGCAGAAGAAATATCTTGTGAGATACCTTGCTCATAAATAACACTTACATTGAGAAGATTCAGACTTTAAAGCAGTAAAGTTATCTGTCCAAGCAGAGAAATGATTATACTTGGTACGATTTCCTGAAATAACAAAAAATATCTATCCCTTTGACAAATAAGAAACCCTTAAAACTAGCCTGTAAGTCCTTCTTTTCAGTGTTGTCTTATTCTGAGAGAAAATATCTTAAAATAAGAAGACTTTTTCTTAATTTGAAAATTGCTATTATTAACATTTAAAAAAAAGCTCTGCTTAAACCTAAACAGCTAGAGCTGATGAAAGAGTGAGTGATACAAAATACCTGGTACTGCAGCTGCTTTGGTATCGCTTTAGCTTCTCATAGTTTTTGTAACCTGTCATGTCTACACAAGTGACATATCTTGAAAAAAACAGGAAGAGATTCAGAAAATTGTTTTTAAAAATATTCTTCTTTTTAGATGTATGTGCAAACAAAATCAAAACCAAAAAAGATATGATTAATCAAAATATCCCATAAAGATTAAAATACTGCTTAAAGATAAAACAGAGAAGCTAAAAATGTGTTCTTCCTTCTGTGTATGTCACATATGGAAATGTTTTGGTTTAATCTGTGGCAAATTACAGGTTAATTAGAACAGCCTAAATTTGAAACTAACCAAAACATTCCTGTTTTCATAAGCCTACAATTAATAACTAAAGCATCTCCCAGTCTGGATTTTTTATTTTTCTGTAGTTAATGTATTGCAGCTCTGAGTTGTGAAGATTAAACTCCATTACTTAAAAAAGCATATTTAAAAATTAGACTGCATTTGTCTTATGAGTATGAGAAATCAACAGAATAAACAACCACATTTGTATCAAAAATCCATGGGAACACCCAGAAGTTGGCAATCCTCCACTTTCAAACATGAAAAGCTTTGAACTCTTAGCTCACAAGGCTCAGAGGTGATCTGCTCAGACACACCTGAGAGTTTTGTGCTGTGCTTTTATGTGTTTGTACCAACAAAACAAATGCTGACTTAAAAAGGAAGCCTGTTGAGACATGTAGAGGTTTAATATATAACGTGGAAATGAGAATACTAAGAAAAACATCAAGACTATTGAAGAGAGAAACATTTGTAAAGTGGAAAATGAGAAGAGGAGCTTTTCTGTAACCTGTTATAGAGGCGCTCTCACCCACAGGGCAGCAGGGACTGAATCAGCATGGAGCACAGGTGAGTACTGGCCCAGGTGAAGCTATAATTTCCTGTTCGTAGTGTGTGTGGGCTTTGCACCCACTGAGAGACATCCTGAAACACAGCAGCTTACCCTCAATGAAGCACGGGGTAGTTAGGTAATAAAGATAGTAACAGTAGGACAGACTTACATACCCACATATTTAGCTTGAATCTAGATTTAAACCATTCTGTTTCTAGTGTGTGTGCAGCTCTGTTTGTTAGCTGTTCGGGTCAGCAGGTCAGGAGAGAAATTGAGAAAGAGGCCCCAGACCACATGTTATGCTTGTCCTTAATTGCAGAGACACATTGGTTTTTTGGTGAATATTAAGCAAAAGCACAGACAGTGCAAAGAAAACTAATCATACTGTACTTAGTGCTCCGGGGAGAATACTAATGTCTCAGTTTTAACATTTTAATGTAAGTAAATGATCCAGTATTGACTTTAGAAGTTAAAATAAAGGATGCATTGGAGCTGAATAGAGGAGGAATTAGATTTGTCTAGAGAACTTAGACCATTAAACTGTTACAAAATTTTAGTCATCTTCTTTCTCCGTATGTTAATGAAACATATGTTTAGCCAGTAGCTACAGAAAATGGTTTAATGCGCAACAAAACTAAAGTGCTCATGTATTAGCTGATGTGGCTTCATAAAAAGATTATTGTATTTAGTTGCATTCAGATTATGCTAATCATGCAGCCATGTTTTACAGCATTTGTGGGAGAACACTATAAATCATTGCACACCCCACTTTGTTGAGCATTCTCTGCAATTAATATTAAAACAGACACATCCACATGATAAAATAGTGATGATCGAGGGGGATTATTTATTTATTTATTTATTTATTGCACTTTTTTTTTAGAAGTGGTTGGTGTCAGGGCTATCAGTTGTAGATTGGGGAAGTCTGTAGGAACATCAATAGACAATGGCCTGAGGTGCAACTGAATAATTCAGAGAACGAGGAAGCAGTGTGTAATGTTTTCTTTTTCCCATTAGGGAGATGCAAAATGCAGCAAGCTTAGCTGCACTGACTTTGATCGTTTTCTGTTTCTGAAGGGGAAACAGTTAAAGTCAATCAGTTAACATGAAGCCATTCCACTGCTTTATTTAAAGCTTTTTTTCTAGTGGAGATATTATAGAAGAGGGGTTCATACAACTGGAGTAAAAACACATTTAACAAAGATTAGCTGAAATGGACACACTGGGCTTTTCATGATTTATTGACATTCTGCTGCAACATGCAAAGCAAACTATTACATGTGAACTCATTCCAAAGGCTAAAGGGTACTTTTTTCGATAAAGACAGTTTTTAAACTAGGTTTGCTCTGCACTCATTGAGGATCACTACAAGCCATCCATCCTATATTTCTTTCCCAGTGCAGGAAGTGGTTCTACGAAAAGACAATGACCTTGCTTTACTTGGTCTTCCTTTATTCAACAACACTCTTCACTCTATTTTATGATGACAGCAGTTTGTGTTTACATAAGGTCAGCATTTTGTTCTGCTGCTGGCTGCATGAAGCCAACATTTTTTGCTGCTCCAGGCAGAGCAGTCCATTGTTTGAACCCCCTTAGAGCGGCTCAATTTAACCCATCCAAAACATCCACAATTGATGGAAAGGCACAGCCAAAAATTTGACCAAGAAAAAATAAACTTTCAACACAATAAAAATGGAAACAGAGTTGTCGTTTGTGAGTACGCTAAGTGTCTCTTTTATGACCTTTTACATGTAGTTATGCTTTGATATCTTGTTCACTTCTACAATAATTCACTCAGAGTTATGCATACTCATGGACAAAACCCTACTCAAAGTCACAAGCACCCTTAACACACACAAAACAGAATGATGATGACAGACTGGATATATGAAGGTTTAAGCTGGCACCAGTGGCAGACAAAGGAGGAGAAGAAGAGGAGGCTTCACGGTAAGTGGTGCTCCTGGACAGAGGAGGTGGGGAAAGAGGTCTTGAAAGGGCTGAATGGGGTAATTGGCATAGGAAGAAGGTGCAGGTGTTTTCTCAACTTCTCCACTTGAAAGCTTAGACGCATGCACATGCACATGCACACACACTTGACAATAGTCTTGTAAAAGCCAAACCCTGCCTATGCCAATTAGCAGGTGGTGAAGGTCAGTGACGGTCAGCGTGTGTTCAAGAGAGATAAGTTTCCCATTAGTGGGTGAGTACCCCAACCTGACTGTTTAAGGTCTGAGTCACACATGCATACACACACCCACTCACACACACACACACACACACACACACACACACACACACACACACACTCTACTATAGGCATTTATCCTGAAATAAACCTACCTAGTGTCCCTGGAACATTGTTGACGTTGCAAAAATATTCTAACTTCTTTAATTTGCTTTTGTTTTGCAGATGCCATCACAGCAGATCCAATTTTCTTTAAGTTTAAACTGTAATTGAAAATCTTCACATTCAAATGATTTAACACTCTAATTGCATAAACGACAAAATGACAGCTGAGCAATGAGTGAGTTAGAAGGAACTATTAAATTTGATGTCTTTCATTATTGTCTAGCTATAAAATACTAATTAGGGTGAAATCTTCTATGAAAAAGTAAGGAAGATGGAAAACATGGAGGGTAAAAGTGGGTGAACTGATCAAAAGATTAAGGCTGAATCCCACTTCTATCCCTTGGCCCTCCCCCTCTATTTTGCACATTGGTGTTATGGAAAGGGCTTTCTCGATTCTCTTTTGGATGAAGGTCTAAGGGTGAGGGCCACACAACCTTCCAAATGACTGCACTTCAAACGAAGAGTTATAAAAAATTTCCCAACAGGCACTGGATACATCGGCAAAGATGGTGACAGAAGGAATGCAGGACATCCAAAAATGTATATCAAGCATCAATAAGGATGTAAAAATTATTTTAAAATTGTGTTCAATTTCTGGCCGTTTAGTTTTTGTTATTTATTATTTATTTATCTCGTTCATCATTGTTGTCAAAATTGTTAACTTAAAAGTGCCAACTGCTAATCAATAACGTAAGTCAAGGTTAGCTAGTTTGCTAATGTCGCTAACGGTCGCCAGCATAGCCCTCCGAGTGTGTATCGTAACAATATAACATAGCATAACATTTCCTTTAGATTTTTTTTTGACTTATTGAAGACAAATGCAAGAAAATGCCAACAGCCCAGGTTTGTTATCATCATTTGTCATAGATACTTGTTGCTTCGTCTGACGTAGCAACTAGCGACATATTCTGATGATGTATGACAGTAACGTAGGGGTATCTCCTTTCATAGGGGAATATTTTCACCCCTTCTCCTCTTTCTCTCTTACCATTTTGTTTTAAAGGATAAGGAGTAGGGAAAAGCAAGGATAGAGGAATGGGTAAAAAAGAGAAATTGGACTGGGCCTAAGTTTTGGATAATAATTGGTCCTTTTTCATATGAGACACTTGTCTTTTATTTTACATTTTCACTTACTATAAAATGCATTTATGTAATGGAGCTAGAGCCAGACTCAATACTTGGTGAAACTTTATTATTCTTGCTTTTAATAAACATAAATATGAAGTATTCTGTCATGACATTGAGTTGCGGCAACATGCTGGGAAAAATCGTCTGATCTGATTAAATGAAAAATAAACTATCTGGCCAGTTTCTAACAATGTTTTAGAAACCAAGCACCAAGCAGCACCACATTAAAAACACCCCCAGTGCTTGGTCACACTCACCCACTAGTTTAATAGGAAAGTGTGTCCAAACTTTAGACTGGTACACGTGAATAAATTTCTTAGTCATTCCCATGAAACCATGGGTTTGCAATCAATGCCAAAGCTGCATGAACTAAATAAAGTTTAGAGGTTCTATGCAAATGGAATATTTCTGCCAAATTATTAAACAAACAAACAAAAAAAAGTATTACACACAAGATTTACTTTAGTTTTCTGAAGCTCCCATTGTTTCTTTTCTGTCCATCATATCTTCCTTCATTACTTTTTTCTGCCTCTGTCACTGTCTAATGAACCACAGGTTTGCATCCGCTGGTCAGTGATAAAGGTGAAGAAAAAAGGAAAAGGTGTGAATCAATACACTCTTTACTCTGCTTTGTGGCAGACTTATAAATCAATGGAAATGGGAAATTAAGCTGTTGTCCATGAATAAATTAAAGATACTGGAGCAAACAACAGAACAGCCTGTTGCAAAATTAGAAAACTTGGTCAGATTAAAATATAAATGATCTTTTTAGGTCATGATCACAAAATAACTTTAAATCTTCAACCTCTATGTTCTTCCTGAGGAGAGATACTGAAGTCATGCATGTGATGTTGGTGTAAAATAATAACCAGAACGTTTGGTCTCTAGTGAGAAAATACTTAAAAAAGATTGAACATATTTGATGTTACAGATATTTTATATAAAAGCCAAGACAGATTTTTGGTTCAAAGGAAGCTTAAAAAGGATAAAGGTGCTGTATTAAGATTAGGATGGATAGAGGAAATTGTATTCTTGTTGATATGAGGGATGAACAAAGACAGAAAGACAAAGTTTTATTTCGTTTCATGAAGTAAAGAAGCACTGATATGTTTTAAAGTTGCAATATTGAGAGGATTTTGTATGTTACTAAAAAGTCATGGCAGGAGATTATACAATAAAGATTTGGTGCTGTGTTTTTGTTGACTAATTAAAAGATAAGTGCTATCCAATTCAAGGCATGATTAACAGGACCTTACTCTTCCTCTAAAAGTCTGCACCATGATCAATAATTCATTTAAACTCTGGCAGTTTATTCAAATCAGTCAGCCTGGAAAAACAACAAAACAGGGGAAGTGGAGAAGGAGCCAGGCAAGGGAAAACAAGAAACAAGGAGAAAGCAAGACTGGAATAAAAAACGATGGAGAAGAAGAAATGATGAGATAGAACGAAAAAAAAAAAAAAAAAGTCAAAAAGAGGAGCTGACAGGATGTTGGGTGAGACAGTCAGAGTTAGAGAGGTAAGCTCTGTTATTTCTCTGAGGACCTGTGTGAAATAGCTCATACTAAGGCCTCTGGCACCACATCACTCCAACCAGCCTAATTGCAGTCCAACGGGAGTGGAAAAGCCTTGTTCAGACCCAGAGGATTTCTACATAAAAACAGCACCAGAAACCAGCAATCTTGTGTTGCATAACCAAGTCAAACTTCTGTGGTTTCCATGATTTTGAGTGCTCTTTTATTTGTCCCAAATTTCTCAGTATAATTGCCATTGTTTATAGAAGATGTTTATGACATGATATATCAATAAGAGTTTAAAAAAAACTTCATCTGCATCAAACTGCATCCACTGAAGACTGCATCGCACTGGCTCGTAAATTCTTGCTGCTGCATCAGGGTGCAGGTACATTCTACCAAAATCCAGGACTAACAGGCACAAATATTCTTTTGTCCCAGCAGCCATTGCCCTGTTGGACAAGTAGCTCTATTTATTTATTTATTATTATTTTTATCATAGTCCTTTTAAATATTTTTTGTTATTTGTGTGTTTGTGACTGATTGTTTTTACTGCTGGCTGTACAACAAGTTACCCTCACGGGATAATAAAGATTCCTTGAACCTTGACATCTTTTTATGGAGGGTAGACCTCGGGCAGTGGTCTAAGGCGTCTTAGCTCTGAAGGACCAACACCAATAAGAAGCTCCCTGCCAGGTCTCCTCCTGAGGAAGCAGAACAGCATATAAACAGACCACCGACAACTTCCAACAGGTTGGTCAGTCTGCACCAGCACACTAAGATGCTCCAGGCCTGTGCAGAAAGGCGAGGTAGAAATTATATTATACAGATGACAACAATAAAAATAAAAACTGATGATTCCTGCCACAAAGTGGTCCGTGTCGGTTCTATTGAGTTTAGTTCTTGTAAGATTAATGTTTAAGTGTTTTTGGCTTTTCGGTTTAGTCTTTGAGTTTAGGTGGAATCCTCTATTATTTTTATGCCAGTCTTTTAGTTTGATGTCAATCAACTGGTCCATTTTTCTGTCTTTTGGTTTTGCCTCTTTTTTATTAATTAATTTATTTTTTTTTTTTTTTGCTTTAGTTCTCAAAATACCTCATTGGAAGTGCCTCTCTTTACAAATAAAGTCTTAATTTCTATGTTCACCTGCCTTGTATTCCTGCAAATGGTTTCTTCTTCACCACATCTCAGTCTTTTTTCACAACATACTGAGACTTTATACAAACTGTTGATTGTTTTGGAGAAATGAAAATGGCAAATGAGGAATGATTGTGTATGACATGTTAAAATTAGCTGTTAGCTTTATGTTGTAATCGCTGCCTCCTCTATGGGATGACAGAAGTGCCATAAAAATACCTCCCTTTTCAAATGAACAGCTAATCGGGCTTAGTTCTCTTGCCAATGGACAAGTCTACAAGTGGAATGAAAACAAGGCATTTGCTTTGCTCCCGTGGAGATATTCCATCCTGACCCTGAGTGAATTTCAAGATGATCAGTGGATGAGACAATGTATGCACAAGTCAGCAAATACTTAAGACCATAAGCTGTCAGTGTGTGAGAGTATGGTGGTTAGAGATTGTCCTTTCTGCTGACCTGTGTGCTGCTTTCTGTTCATTTTACTGAAATCAATGTAAAAAGAAGCCTTGTTTGCTATTCACAACATGCTGTAAAGAAAACCCTACAATTTCCACATGTTAATTTCTGCATTACTTTTCCCATAAAAAGTGAAAAAATAGCTTAAGCATCCTCCTTTTTTCTTTGTTGTCTCTTCTATCCAATCAATACAACTTTATTTATAAAGCACTTTAAAACATTCACAGTGGACCAAAGTGCTGTACAGAAGAATAAAAGCACAGTGAATAAAATTAATTAAAGCATTAAGAAACAAAAGCCATCCTAGATATCTCTTATTTACCTCTTCCAGATTCAAATTCAACACAACAACAACATACAAGAGAGGTGTGCCCAGACTTTCCACTAAGAATGTCCAAAAATGCATGCATCCAGACATTCTTAGTCTATGTTTGTCTCCATGTAGAACACAAGAAAAATGTGGCTTTTAAACCAATCCCATGATTTCAAAGCTTCTACTTTTACATATCTTATTGATTCAACTATCCAGTCTAATTTTAGCCGGTTAACAGGAGTTATGTCTTTCTACAGTGTACAGAGTTGAAACAATGACATTTGATCTTGATGTGAAAATGTTTACTGCAGGTGTATTTCCTCTGTGCTGCTTATCTGGACGGGGCTTCTGTCTGCAGGATAGAATAATAAATCTTCAGGGCATAAACCAGGATAGGAAAGTTCATTCACTCCAAAAATAAGTAAAAAAAAAACAAACAAACAAAAACAAAACAAAACAAACAAACAAAACAGATGAAAAAAGAAAGCAATAATAAAATATATTTTTGCTTGTAATAAGTAAAAAAGCCAAAATTCTCTTGATAAGATTTCTTGAATTAAGATAATATATTTAAGCCTCACAAGATCTTGAAATAAGCTAAAACATAAATTTATAAATTAAAAAAACTCATTCTTAGCTATATTTTTACTAGTATTGTGAAGTTTTATGTCTCATAATAAGTTTGTGGTGCTAAAAAGTAGTATTTTTTCCCTCAAAAGTAGCATCTTCTTAGTTTCCAGTTTATATAACTCATTTTCAGTTGTTTAATCATGACACTTCTAGATTTAAGTCCATTACCTACTTGACAAAATTTCTTGAAGTTAGCATTCCTGACTAGTATTAGGCAATGTTTTTTTTCCCCATAATAAGTTATAATTGTCCAACCTTTCATTATTTCTAGTGCAGGGTGAGTAGAAATTATCATTAGCGCAGAAAGAGAATGAATTCTGTTTCATTGATCCCACTGGAACATTCAGCCACTTTTTCACATGTCAGTGTCTCATTATATTTCTATGTAATAGGCAAGAATGTGACTTATTTACCTGTATTGTAGTGTCACACAAAAGGAGGTTTCTTATCCTTGGAAGGGATAGTAATAAATAGCTTTAAAGTGTTTTTGCAGATCTTTTTTTTTTAAACTTAATTATCAGAAGAATTATCAGAATAATAATTGATCTTAGTTTAATTATTTTATCCTTTCTTTCAATGTCATTCTTTTTTTTTGTTTGTTTGTTTCTAATCCGTTTTCATTTCCAGTCACTCTTTTATCTGTTTATCTTTTGACACCTCCTACTCAAGGATTTCTCAGAGTTCCATTTTCTGATTTTATTTCCCACCAGGAATTGGCTGTTATGTTGTTCTATGTCCTGTGCAGAACTCCCACATAGTTCACTTTTCATCCCACTGTGTTTTGACCTTTTTTTAATCCTTCTTCAGGGCAGCACAGGTGTATCTTTTGTCCTGCAGTCAGATATGACCTTGACTGTGTCTTCCTACCACTAACCCCCACCGACAAGAGGCCTTAGTCTTACTCATATATAGCTTATGACCTCCTCCATTTCCTGGTGATGATTTCCACATTCTTTGTTTTTAATTTAAGCCTGGCATCTTGGTTTGGCGCTACATGTGCAACATTCATCTCTAAAAAATTCTATTTTAGCTGTTATCTGACCTATTTACCCTTTCCTTTTCTTCCCCACTTCTTAACTAGATTTGAAAGCATTTCCATCATGGTCATGTCTCTTTAGGTTATATTAAAATTCTGAGCCTGACATCTTCATTAGATTTGCTGTCTTGACATCTTAAAATGCAATCAATCCTCATAACATTAATATTTAATCTCTAAAAGCTATTAATATTGTGTTCATATAACAATGATAACAGAATTCAGCTACTTTTCTAAAAGACTATGTTAATGCTAATGATCTGGTTCTGTTTTTATAACAAAAAAAGTACCAATAATCTGATACGAAGTCACACCTCATAATGAGGTATGAAATGACCAAAATCACATTAATATAAGAAACTACTTTATGTAAATATGCCTTTTCTATTGTGAAAAGTTGTATTTGTTAATCAGAGCAAACTGGGAGTGGAAAAACAATAATGGGTTGCTGTTATACATAATCAGTGTGTTGGCCCATATTCACACATATATATGCATAAATTTTGATTCCTCTAGTTTTGTGTGTGTGTGTGTGTGTGTGTGTGTGTGTGTGTGTGTGTGTGTGTGTGCATTTATAAAGTCAGGGAGGGTGCACATTAGAAATGTCTTTCTCTGCAAATTATGGGGGAGGAAGTTAATTTAGTTAGAAAACTAATTAGTATGAATAAAAGATAGCTGGTAGTCCCTCAGGGTCCCACACACTGTTACCCCCCCACCACCACCACCGACACACACACACACACACACACACACACACACACACACACACACACACACACACACACACACACACACAAACACACACACACACACACACACACACATCTTTTTAATTCATATCCAGTTTTGACTGCACTACATTATTATTGCAAGATGAACTTAACATATTAGACCTAATTAAACTTGAAACTCACTGCAATGATTCTGTTAATCATTACATGAAAATATAATAAAATATTAGTTATAATCTTTTAAATGAACCAACAACTTCCATCACATCACAACAGTCAGGTTTTAGTCATAGGTACTTCTCTACTTTCTTTCTGCTATGGCAGGATTAGGTAATTACAGAGTCATAGGGTTATTTATATATATATATATATCTATATATATAGATAGATAGATAGATAGATAGATAGATAGATAGATAGATAGATAGATAGATAGATAGATAGATAGATAGATAGATAGATAGATAGAGATAGATAGATAGATTCCTCCAGTATACTGGGCATTAAGAAATATCCAGGATTGAGATCAGCGTGTTTAGAGAGCTCCTGTCTCTGACTGTCTCCAGGTTCTACATGGTGACTTTACCAGCCTTATGCATCAGTATGTTAATTGTACTGGAACTGATGCCTCTCCCCCAGCACACCACAATATACATGATGGCACTTGCCACCACAGACTGGAAGAACATCTCCAGCAGCTTGCTGCATACATTTAAGAATTGGAGATTCTACAGGAATTATAGTCTGCTTTACCCCTTCTTACAGCCTGCTGTCCAAATGCACACCTAACTATTCATAGCTGTTCACAAGTTCAACTTTCTCACCAAGAATCTGGTGGGCTGGTGTGCAGTTTCTTCCTCCTAAAGTCAATAACCATCTCCATCACCATATCTCACATTAAGAAGAAGACGGTTTCTGCTGCTTCAGTCCTCAAAGTTGCTCACCAACACTGTATCCCTCCTGCTGTCTATTTCTGATACAACCAACCACCACAGAGCCACAGGAGTATTTCTGCAGGTGGCATGAGTCAGAGCTGTCGTTAAAATAAGCGGTGCACAAGATGAAGAGGAATGGAGACAGGACCGTCACCGGAGTGGCTTCTGTGTACAGACCACCTCATCAGACAGGATTTTCCCCACCCATTGGTATAAATGATGAATATATAAACCAGCAAAACGTAAAGTAAACAAATTTACCAAGAATGAACTAAAATAAATAGATAGATCGACAAATAAATAAAACTCATCTGAGCAATGTTTATTTGTAGTTATTTTAAATTTAGAAATTTGCAACCTCTGAGTCCAGAGATTTGACCATCATTTCTGACTGAACACTGTGCTAGAGACTCACCTTGAGTCAGAGAAGAAAATAAGATACCTGTGTAAACTTTACCTATTGCAGGTGTGTTCAGGAGTTCTTGCAGGTTACAACTATCACTGACTAGTGCTTCATGTAATTCAGGTCACTTGAAGCCACGAACAAGGTGGTTGCTACTAAATAAAAAAGTATGTGGTACTATCTATGGCTGAAATCAAAATAAATGCAAATAAATCCAAGGTTAATTGATCCATGAAGGTAAAAACAACATTAATGAACACTGGTTGAATCTTTTCCTGAAGAAAAAAGAAAATGAAAACAGTGTTTTAAAAATAAACAAAGAATAACAAACCTTTTGGGAATAAAAGCTTATAGCGTGCTTTATAATACTTTGATATGACATAGGAACAAATTTTCATCCCAATCGAATACCACTTCTGAGCAAACTTCACAGTTTCATGTCCTCAACTCTACCAAGGCCAATAAGCTCACATAAAAGATGACAGAAGTCAAAGATTGATTACTTAAGAGTTTAAATTATGCTCAAAATAGTAACATTTGCCTCATTTCAAATTTATGGTATATTTTACTGAAGTTACTCTCTTTCTTTATAGCTGTCCTGATCAATTTAACCAGCAGCTGTGTGTTTTCCACTCTGTGTTTATGTCTGTTAATGGGACCACACCACAGTGCCCAGTCAGTATGTTACCTGTCAGTCCATGTGACAAACTCTTCAAAACACTTCATTTCTCCTAAGTTAGTGAGGGCTAAATTGTTGCTTCTCACTTTAGTGAGAATTAACCTTTTTTTTTTTTTTTTGTCCTGACTGAAATAACCCAACCTGGAGGTGTGAACGCAGCTCAGCATGTGTTTGTGTTTGTGTGCTGTAAAGTGATGAGATATTCTCAGCAGTGAGCCCCTCATTGTTCACCCTGCAAACCAGCGGGAACCTACCACCCTATAGCTCCATCATGTTTCACTCATTGTCTCTTTTACTCATGCTGTTTAGGTAAAAATAAAAAAAAATCCGGACCAGATGTTAAGTTATACAAATATGATTTGACTTGTGAAGTTATTTATATAATTTTAAAGTGAAAATATAATTGTATGGGGTCACATTAATTAGTTGAGATGTTAGGTGAATATTTAACTTGAGACATCGATCGTTTTAACCTGATTTAATATTCATAAATGCATGTTACCATCATATCTCTGGTGAGAATGAGTAACAATGTGAACTTGAGTCTATACATTCTGTTTGGGCATGTGATGACATGCTTTACTTTAGCGCAGTGGTTCCCAAACTTTTTCTACAGGGCACCCTTTTCATTGACAACAATAATGTCAGAAAAGGAAGAAAACTAAAATAAATAAATAACTTAAAAAATAATAAAGTTACTCGCTTTTGATGAAAACATAGCGTGTCCAAATTTGGTGCCTCCACATTGTACCTCCTCTAATGATGGCCCTAATACCAAACCAGTGTTAGCCCTTTGCTCAATGAATTAACGAAGAAGAGACACATCTATGTAAAACCCTTATATAAAGCAAACACATTTCAGACCTGCCAACCATAAAGAAAGTCTAGGACTCTCACAGTGGACAGAAATCATGTCATAACATACCATTTCAACTTTATTTATAAATCACTTTCACACAGCCATAACTGAAACAAAGCGCTATACAATAATAAAATGATAAAGTAAAACTAATACAGAGGTAAAAGAAAAAGTTATACTATCAAAAAAAAATCATTAAATAATTGTTAAACTCATAAGAATGGCCAAAAACAAAATTCTTGGGCTGTATGGTAGCTCCTCATTTATTAATGTCTGAAATCTAAATTCAAACTGTGTACCCTAAAGGTAAAAACTGAATCATTCATAGCTCTACATAAACTCTTTGAGGAAAGGTTTAATTAATTCAATTCTGACTGTGAAGATGACCTTTTGGGAAGGATAAAAAAAATCATTTCTGAGAATATTCATGAGTTTAAAGTGACCCTACTGTATTTTAACACAAAACCATACAGTTAAAGCTAAATGGAAAATTAAGCTATTTCATTTTCCTAATATAATTTCATTTGCTCTCTATAGTCCTTTCAGCTTGTTTACATTGTAGTTATGGAATTTCTTCACCAAACATGTGCAGAACTCCTTCACTGCTCCTTATATCATAAATTAAGTGAGTTTGGGTATATCCCCAGTCGTTTAAATCTGCTTTTCTTTCTGACTTGACTTGTATTGGGTCATTTTGAACCTCAAAAACCGACAGTGTCTAGAGTGACATCACTGTCCCCTCTAGATGCTGTGCTACAATAAAAAAAAAAAGATCAATAAAAGCTAAATGGATCTAACATTGTGTTTCTCATTCCCTAAGCAAAATTACTACCACAGTAAATTTGAACCATTTTTAATAGTTTTTTCTGGCCATTTAATTTGCTCTTGGCCTTGTAGAGATGTATTCTGGGCCTAAACTGTTCTGGGATTTGTAAACAATCAGAAGGGTTTTAAAATCTATTCTGTGACTGACTGGAAGACAGTGTAAAGATTTCAAAACTGGTGTGATGTGTTCAGATCTCTTAGTCCTGGTTAAAACTCTAGCAGCAGCGTTTTGGATGAGCTGTTTTATGCCCTTTTTAGGAAGTCCTGTTAAAAGACCATTACAGTAATCCAGTCTAATGGAGATGAATGCATGGATGAGTTTCTCCTGGTCTTTCTTTTAATTCTGTTGATGTTTCTGAGCTGGTAAAAAGCTTCTTAGTGAAGCTTTGATGTGGCTGCTGAAAGTCAAGTCAGAGTCTATCAACACTCCAAGGTTACGAACTTGGTCGGTGATTTTAAGAGCCTGAGTCTCCAGGTGTTTACCAATGCTGACCCTCTTCTCTTTGCTACCAAACAGAATAATCTCAGTTTTGTCTTCATTTGATTGTAAAAATTGTATTAAGACAGAATAACACACTAATTGGTGTGTGGTCTTAATGGGCTGTTTTTCAGTCACAGTTTCTGATATGTTTAGGTGTCTGACCAAAGAAACAGAAAAAGAATTGTGAACAAAAGCAGCTTTATTAGAAATGTGTCTGGGTCAATATATACTTAGCTTTACTATTTTTACTAAAGGATGCAAAAGAAGAAGAAAAAAAAAAAGTGAAATAATAAAAAAATAATAATAATAAAGAAAAAAAAAAGTTTGAAGCTTGGTCCAATTGAGTTTAGTTAAGTAAATACATGCAGAATTAATTACATCCAATCAGATTATCTGGGTCATTTGATATTAATGCACTGACTCATTCACACAAACAGCCCTTCAGCACTTTCCAGACTTATGTCAACATCAGTGCTGCAGACTATGCAGAACATGCCATCCCCAGATGCCGACACATGGCCATCCGTCTCAGGATCCCTCTGAGAATCTCTGCACTGTACATTCTCACTTCTTTCTTCTTTTACATCTAGGTAGGTAGGTATGGATGTAATTTTGGCTTATTACATGATGCTTTTACAAATAAATAGACATACAAGCATCTTCACCACATTGCCCATTTTCTTTTTTTCCACTCTCTGCGATTATGTGATGGTGAACAGGTAAGCTAGCTGTCTTAAAGATGCACCACAGAACTTTTACAGATTTTCTCAGTGACGCGAAGCCTAATTCAACATCCATGCTGCATCCTACCTCTACTATGAGCTCTCTACAGACACTAAAAGTGAGTCCATTGTTGACACTTGTCTTATCTGCTGCTTTGCCCCTTCCTCTGATAGCGTCTTCTTGCGTTTCTTTGCTGAATCTGCCATGGTGCTTGTTCAAAATGGCCGGTGTGTTTATATTCACTTGTTAGTGTGTGATACGGTGCGGAAAGCAAATCACGGCTGCAACGTCATGCACCGTCCCAGGAGAAGAAGTTGTAAAGTGCAGTTTCTCAGCCTTGAGACACTGCTGGGTAGTGACAGCTCCAAAAATGCCCACAACAAATGTTACTGTCTCATCAAAACGAGTCTGGAATACAGAGTTATAAGTTCTGAAAGTTTAGCAGTACATCTTTAAATCACAATTTAATATTTTATCTCTTTTTCCCTTTGCATGAGAGTTCAAAGGATGCTTGGGAACCAGCCAGCTGGAGGGAAATAAGTAAGGATTGGAGAATTTTAGGTGAAGATCTTAATTAGCTGATCCTGCTGCACTACTGAATTATCTTCAACTACCTTTACAATGAGTTAAAGAATACAGCACCAATTCATTTTAATTAATATTTTGCTTCTTTTACTTCTTTGCTAATGTAGATAGACTAACCCCAACATGCATATCCACGCCAAACCAGGCTGCAGGCTCCAAGCTGGATTAAGGACATAAGAAAAACACAAAAGGCAACTCACACATAGCAAGACTTTACTTGCTGCACTAAAGGGGCATTTTTAGAACAACAGCTCTTCTTCACAGTTGCTATATGTACTTTTTTTGTTTCCCAATGCTCCAGCTTTTTGTCACACTTCATTGGATTCAGATGGTTAGTATTTTGGGATACATAAACACAGTAATCATAAAAAAGTACATGAATAAATCTGCAATTCATGTTGAGTCATAGTCTCTTCCAGTGTTCTTTCATTATATATATATCTTTCAGGAAAGAAGCTTCTCTACTTTCTCTAATTATTTTCTTCCAATATAAAAAGATAAATGTAGAAATGAAATGTACAAAAAAGCTATGTTATCTTATAAATAACTTAAATTAAACAAAGGGAACTAAACAGTACCCCAGCCTAGGGGGAAAAAAAATACGCTTATGTAAATCTTTGTTCTTACTTGTTTCCAGTAATCAACAGTTTGTCTGAAGAATCAGTTGCATTGGCTCAGTCAATTTCTGTGTGAAACTCAAGCCGTGTAATATTAATATATGAAACATATCCAAGTTGTAGGTTCATCCTGTGAAAATATGTCTTTTTCTGGCCTGAGTTGTACTGAAACAGGCACAGTCACACATAGCACATGATTCATCACTTGCACAATAATTCAGAGGTTGTTTAAATCTGTGTCGACCCCTTCTATCACATTTTGTGCTAAGTATATGTTCTGTAAATAAACTAAGACAACATTATTTGCCAAGAGTAAGACAGATAAACATACAAATTCAGTCATATAAATGCTGACTGAAAAGATATGTATCACCAAGGGACTCATCCTAATGGACTTGGAGTAAGTTTTACAATCCTAATTAGGGGCTTGCAGCTCAGGAGGGTAATGTTCCCCAGCGAAGGGAAGCAACAGCAGATGTGTGGCGTTCCTCCGTCATACCTCATGTCTTATTCGACAATCTGCCTGATAGATGTGATATATCTGTGGCAAGGGGGAAGAACATTTCTCCCCTCTGACATTCACACCCACCACACGCGTGCAAAACATGCACACCACGGTGGAAGCGTTCTGCCGTCTGTTCACTATTCCCAGCTCTGACATTTTGTTTCCGCTGTTTTACATTTTCTCAACTCAGTGGAGATAATTCTTGCTCTTCCTTCCATCCCAGCAGGGACACCACAAGGTGACAGCATCCATCACCCACCAAGCATCACATATTATCTGCTGACTGGTGTCTCAGAACAAAAAACCTAAAATAAAACCTACAGTCAGTTTCAAAAATTGGCTCTGATGTGCGTATTTGGCTAATCGTACCAATCAGAGTTTGTAAGCTTTTTTAAAATGCCTATATAAAAATGTGTTTTAAACGCAAATGTGAGGTGCACAGACACATAATCCCTCCTGTCCTTGTCAAGTGTACCATTACTTCATCTCCATGTCTGCTTACTTACGTTGTTCTTCTGCTTCATTAGCATGATCAATATATGCACATAATGGCTTTCTGCTTTAAATCAGTGTGTAGCCAAAGCGTGTGGTCAGAAAATACACAAGTGTAAGAAAAGGCAGCCACTGTAGAAGCTGTTCAGCACTTCAACTTAAACAATACTTCTTGTTTCACATACACAATCGTACATAACAAATTAATCCCCATTATGCCATTTTGACAAAAATGAGCGTCAACATTCTCCTAAAATGTCACAATCATTTTTTCTGTCCTTCTCACAGAAGGAAGTAGGACAGGCGGATGGTCCGAATGCCTCTGGCGACGAGGCTGCTTCCTCTGAGACAATAACTGTGTTTTGTCTGTCTTCGGCAAGCAGCCCAGTTTAGACAACAACCCCCTGATGGGCAGAATGTGGTGGAGAAAGACAAATTCCTACCTTCAGTCAAAGGCAGATAACAACTGGACACTGTATTCAAAAACTCCATGTGCAGAAGACTTTAGAGAGCAGAGAACAATAACCACCAAATATAAACACCATGGAGAGAAGCAAAGACAGACAGCGGAGACACATGAAGGCTTAATTGGCCACTTCAGAGACAGACTAACAATAAATGAGTACAGTACACAGACTGACACAGACGTATGAATGTAGCTGCTAAGCTAACCGCAAAGATGCCATTTGAAAGACAAGTGATATTAGACGCAGTAAATATGGTAAAGACATTGAATTAAATTACTATGTGTAAAATCTTAAATAACTGAGATCAGATCAGCTAATGAAAGTTTTTTTCATCATATGCTTAAAAGTTTTATCATTAAATCTAAAAATCATATACAATAATAAAAACATAATTATTTTGCCAGTTTTTCTGCATGTGTTTGTAGTGGGTATATTATTGCATGCTTGAAGCATATGCTGGGGTATGTCTCATTTAATTTTTCTGGTTGTGTGTGCTGCTTATGCAGACTCCCTTCTATATATTGTCCTATACCCAGTGTGTGTGTGTGTGTGTGTGTGTGTGTGTGTTTGATTTCCTGGAAGGGAACGGTTGCCAGGTTTGAAGAAAGGGAGGGATCACCGCCTCTTTGAAACCTCACAGACAAACAATGTCTGTCAGTGGAACACAAACACAACACACATCTTCTGATTAGAGAAGAAAGGAAACTGTAAATAGGTTTAGTGTTCCAAAGTGTGAAGCAGCAAAGACAGTTTAAATGAAAAGATGACATTTTAGTCCCCCTTCCCCCTTGACTGCTTGAGTGATACTGAGGAAACACATTTAAGATAAACCCAATGATGTATTCTTTTTAGACTGGATTTAAACAATAACTTTTTTTCATAATAAATCAGTTACAACATGGTTGACAGCATCTAGAGATTTTTAAAAATCTCTCTTCCATTTCATAATTTGCATTTGAGGCCATCCCACAGCAGGGAATTACCTGACTAAAAATGCATTCTGTCAGCTTCTACCTGCTTACATTATACTGATACTTCCACTCTCAGATCCTTACATCTGTTTGTCTCTAGAGATGAAGACTGACTACTGTCCTACAATAAAAATCTCATCAAATGCACTGGAAACTGACAATCGCTCAGCTTGAGGCTAAATGTAACTATGATTACTCTAATAACTGATGACAGTATGAGTAATGTCTTGTGTGTTTTTTTTTGGGGGGGGGGGTTTCAGCCACTGTGCACGTTTTAAATGGCTAGTGTGCTGATATCTGCTTGCTAGTGTGGGCGTAAAGTAAAGCAAAACAAAGTTGCAACGTCACACAGTGTCCCGGAAGTTGTGAAGTGCAGTTTCTCAGCCTCGGGCAGCAACAGTTCCAGAGATGTACATCATAAATGGCACTGTGCCCCCAAACAAGTCAGGAACGTGGAGCTTTAAGGTTGGAAAGTTACATAGTGTGACTTTAAGCCTGGAAACCTAAAACACTCTGCATCCCATTCTGGACCTAGAGGACAATGAGTAAAACAGCGGTTTGTGAGCAAAGCACTCTGATGGGATTGTAAGGAACCAGAGGGAGGGAGAAACGCCATTTAGGGTTTTATATGCAGTGAGGAGGATTTTAAACTGCAGTCTGAACACTGACTTTATGTTGTCTGTCCTTCGCAGGGTAACACTAAGACAACCATGAATGCTCCCACTGCCACTGCAAAAAAAATCACTTAGTCTAACATGCCACACAGTGGCATATCTGGTAGCTGAAGCACCAGTGCAAATCCTTCACAAGCTTAGTCAAAACTGATAAACTACACAGAAAAGCAGCATCCTTGCTGTGAGGCAACATTTTTAAAACTTGTGTTTTATAGCCTTCATTGGACATTGATAGTTTTAGACAGACAGATTTAGATGGTGTTTACAGCTATCTTGTTATTTGCATGATGTAACTGGAGTGAATTTTATGGTAGAGTCAGGGGCTGTCAGAATACACTAACAGCATCTATCCGCCTCCACCGTATATCTGTCAGTCAGTGATGGTCACTTAAAGCTCCTGGATTACAGTGAGTTACAGTACTTTTACAGTGGGCATAACTGTAAATCCCTGGTGACTTTTTTCAAGGCAACCAGCTGTTGACACCCTGCCAAAAATATGCATATATAATATCCTCATTATGGTTATACTGTACTCCCTGTGCTAGAGAAGACCTATGATTAAATTTCACATCCAGACATAGATCACTGTCATCCATCTTAGTGAAAGCCTGTCAGTGGAGAGCTAACCTCACTGAGCAGACTCTGGTATTCTCTGGTCTCAGCTTGGTGGAAACCCTCCAATCAAATCAGCTCAAATATCAACACAAATTAGCATTCATTAAAAATAATTCCAGCTGGCACTGCCTCCTGCTTCAAGCCTCCAAACATGACATTTTCCACTATTTGACAGTGGCTTCTCGGTAAAGAACAAGCACAATTGCTCACTGCATGCAAGAGTTAAAAGTCTGAAATAATTACTCAAGTCAATGGGTGCCACTATCTCAGTGATTGGTTGAGTGCTCAGGCAAAAGCTATTAAGTTCTCTTTCTATTTTTTCCACAGGATTTCAATTAAAAGCTGTGCGAAATGGTGGGCCTATCTTGAAATGATAGTCCCTAGAAATCCCTTCTCGAGGGAGGACCTATTGTAATGTTCTCATCAACACTCCAATTAGCGCTTGCCTATTATCTTTTATGATAAAAATGGGTATTACCACAAAACCACCTTATCCGGCTCCTAAAATAACTCTTTAGCTTTTCACCCTATAATTTTATTAATAGGAGATAGTCATTCATCAATTAGAATGGTAATTTTTATTAATGAAACTTGGTGTCACTAAATTTAGTATAAATTGTCCATTCATTTGGATCTCATTCTATGGTTCAGTAATATCTCATGAATATGATATGAGATATGAATACAAAAATAGTAATATTTAAGTGAAAATGCAGGACAACTGGGGTACAAAAACAGATACAAAAAAAAAAAAAAAAATACAGAGGAGTTACTGTAACAAATCATCATCAGAAGGTTTGTACCATAGTTAGAATATTCATTCCACATTTTAACTTAGCATGTTGTTGCCTGAGTCAGATTTCTGTTATTCTCAGAGTACCCGCCATCCTAAACAGTTCATTGATGCATTTCCTCAAATGCACATTGTTAACTAAAACATTTGATCAAGGCAGTTTATTTTTAAAGTTTAGATGATGCATAAAGAAATGGGTACATTTACAGAAATACAAAAAGTACACGCTTTATAAGAATGTTCAGCCATTACTTCATGATTTGTTGGAGAGTCAGCACAGAATGCCACATCACAGCGAATGAACCAAGATAATTTAAGAAGATGTCACAGAGGCAAAGTGATTTACACTGCTACTGACTTTTTAAAGAAACTTAAAGGTTCTGGATTAATAAAAAAGGCACACACAGAAGACATAAACAGACACAAACACACTGCTCCAAAGGATGTGTGTTATCGGCCGTGACACATGCTGCCCATTTGTTTGTCTCCAGTAATGTGCTGCACAACGCTCTATTCATCAGCCATAGTTTCTCTGTTGCAAGAAGACTTGTGCATTTTTTTATGTGTGGTGTGTATTTACCTTAAACATGTCTTGCCCAGGCATTAGGTGAATGGCCCAAAAGGTGAATAGTCTGCACCTAGCTAAGCCCTTTAAGTTAGGAAGGTTATATAAAAAAAAAAAAGAAAACACAAAAAAATAAAACAAAAAACACAAAACAAACAAACAAAAAAAAACACAAACTTTACAGCTTGCTTTCTGATGCAGGGTGATTGCTTGCCATTGGGAGCAATTTGAGGATCACTGTTTTTCTCAAGGACACTTCAACACATGGGGAGGCCAAGAATCTAACAGATAATTTTATGATTAGGAAACAACCTGCACCACCACCTGAGCTGTGGCCAACCCACGGAGGTTTTCTGGTCTCAAGTGTAAAGGTTCACAGCTTTACATGAAGCAAATTCATGGGGCTGTCTTTACAACAGCCTCTGATTTTCTGAACTAAACTATTCTTTGCATTCACAGCCACCAGCAGCTAATGATAGCCTTATCATTCATGGACTCCCTTGGGATGTCTGGTAGATGTTTTGATTTATGATTTTGCATATTGTTTATATGCTTCTCTTGCCAGCATATGCAGTAATTTTACAAATTAGTCACATAACATTCACTTTTCCTGATGTGTCTCCCTTTCCTTCCTTTTCATTCAGTTGTGTTTACGTTTAGATTGAATATGAACAGAGTTCACTTTTCACATTTGTTACTTAATTTGCACCTGTGTGATCAAATGATAAATAAGACAAGTACTGGCAGAGCCTGTGACCCTTGTGACACATCGCCAAACTAAGCACTTATCTATCACTTCTGCAAACATAGTTCTCTGAGAGATGAACCCATTCCCACCAGAGCTCATGTCTTCTGCCTGTGATAGAAACAAAAAGGACAGGGAAACTGGGAGTGGAAGCAGCTTTGGACTAAGGATTTGCTAATGGGAAGAGACTACATTCTCACTCAAATCCATTCCCTATGCTGTCAAAGAGCATCATTGTGGAACGCTGACGATGAGAACCTCGGTCCCTTTCCACCCCGACACCTGCTGCTCTTCCATCTGCTGCAGCCAACAACAACCTCGCGCTTCTCCTGTTTATCCCTTATCTACACATCCATTCATTCATTCCACAGAGAAGCTGTGCTCAGCAAAGGTATATTAATGAGGGCTGCATTCCACTTCTACACCTGTAGAAGATACACAGAAGTAGAACCTCCCCCACCCTTCATTCATACAGGTATGCTTGTTCTATTTCAAGTCAAAATGTAGCTTTTAGGTTGTGGTTATCCTAAAAATGCTGTTGTTGAAATGATAATAACATAAATCTTGATATTTTGTGCATCCCTATCCTTACACACTGCAAACGATTAAAAATTAATGAAAAGGGAAAAGGGAGGCGGTATGAATACACAAGAAGGGTGCTATCTTAATTCAAATATGGTCCCACTTGGAATAAGCTCTAAGGTCATGTGAAGTATTCCAGTCTCAGTTGTAATTATCTAAATATGTATATTCCTTAATTGTACAATTGCATTCAACAAAAACTTTCACAATATCTTGCGTGCCCTGGAAAAAGAAGCTACACCTTTGGGGTGCAGGAAGAACACAAAAAAATGCTCCATGGTTTTACAGGAAATGATATATAAAAAGTGTCTGCTCAAATATATCAGATTACTCTCTAAAAGATGTTAACAGGTCTTTCCTGAATGCATCTCTTGTAAACACCATAATTAAAATCTAGTCTTATTTAGAATGGGGTCATTAGTCAGAATTTTAGGCAGTGATGCCAGGGAACAGCTGAGGACTGCATGACTGAGACATAGGCAGATGAAAACCATGAAATGTCACCCACTCTGTACTTGGCAGTTCCAAAATTTTGCATCGGTACTTCCACTTAAGACAAATGAGGAGAGGAAGGCGACCGAGTCAGCAGAAAGAAATTTGTGTGTCAGCAAAGAGGAGGAGTCCAACCTCTGAATGAAAAAAGGGGCAATGATGGCTCCAAGGAAAGGATGAAATGTGCATCCTGCAAGAAGAAGAAAAAGAAAAACAGGAATAGTGTTTTGAAGAAATACCTAAACAGGCACAGAGACAAAGCAGCCTTCATGCTGGCCTGAAGGATGGAGGGAAACAAAAGTGTTTTATGTGTTTACATGTGCTTTAAAAAAGTCAAGGTCTGGCGCCTTCAGTATCATAACATCAGATGTCTGTGCTTTTTCCCATCACAAGTTTTAATGAGTACATTGTACTATGACTGGTATGAAGTTCCAGCACGTCCAAGTACAATGGCTTGATGATGAATGTGCCGTCGCAGCTCAGTGGGCTCAATGAGAATCTTGAATTTTCTATAGTGTATCTATAGTGGCTGTGAGAACCTGTGAGGCTTCAGTTATCGTCCATTAAGCCTGGGCTTCAACAATCTAACTCAGTGGAGATGGAGAAACAAAAGACCATCTAAGAATCTCATTACAGATTTTAGCACTGTGTGTCTGTGTGTGGGCATCACTTGTTTTATGGGGACATTTGTTGAACTAGTTTCATTGTTTTTTGAGGAAAAAAAAATAGTGTTAAATTATTTGTATCTATAGGTTTGGGTTAGATCTAACATAAAGGTGAAATTCTTTTAAAAGAAAACAAAACATTTATTTGTGGATGAGAGCAAATATTTGGATGACTGAATCCCCACTGACTCAGAAACTATCACTGTCACTGCATGAGGACCCTCTAGAACAGGGCTACTCAATTCAGTCCTACGAGGGCCACAATCCAGCAGGTTTTCCATGTATCCCTGCACCAACACACCTGAGTCAAAATACTGACTGTTTTGAAGACACACCATAGCTCATTCATCAAAGAAATGCAAAAGGACATCGGAGGACGTGAGGAAACGAAAGAGAGAAAGGGTGGGAGCAAAAGATATGAGAAGAGTCAACATCAACCTTTACTGGCTGGACAGAGTTCAGAGAAGAGACAGCATGCAAGATGGATGCTGAATTAGTCTTCATCAGGGGCCGCCAGAGTGTGAAAATCTGCCAAAGTCCAGCAGTGGGGCTTTAACAACTAAAATCATCAGTAGTAGTTTTCTCAACTTAAATTCGCTCTATGTAACTTTTTGACCTTAACGCTCCACGTTTCCAACTCATTTGATGGCACAGTAACATTTATTATGTACATTTCTGAAGCAGTCGCTGCCCAGCGGCATCCTGAGGAGAGAACCCACAGTTCACAACCTTTGCCTCTAAGATGCCACGTCACGTTGCAGCTGAGTTTCACTTTATTCACCATGTCACATGCTGGGTGTGGCTGTGGATTTCCACGTACTAAAAATGGCTGCCATAAACAAACATGTGAAGACATAGCTGAAAAAAAGCTGTGCCACTATATTTGTTCTTGTTTTAAACAAAAGTCATATCACAGGCATGTTCATACCTCATGAAGTTGTCTCATTTTGTGAAATAAAAGGGCATAACATCTCTCCTGAACTGACTGAAACACCACTGGTTGTTGGTGTGGTGTTCAATGGCATTCTCCTGATCTGTGCTTTCATGAGATCAGTTTAATTGGCAGCATTGGGAGAAATTAATATCATGACTACAGGTTGTATTTTTAGACCAATAAATATTCAGTTACTCATTTTAGCTAAGCGCAAGCCTTAATTCCCTCATAAATAATTAGGATTGAAACAAATTCCTTTTAAAATAAGCATTTTATGACAGAAACCAGTCCCAATTCATTATTAAATACACTCTCACTGAAGCATGATTAAAAATTCATATCTAACCAGTGAGGAAAAATGTTGTAAACTCTGAGTCACACCATCTCAGCACTAATACTACACGATGTCATGAATCCTAGCTCCTGTAATTCACTTTAGACCACAATGGATATGTTTACAATTTAACAGACTTTCAGGTAGGCAAAAGCAAAATGCT
The DNA here is from genome assembly GCF_017639745.1 of Melanotaenia boesemani. Lineage (NCBI taxonomy): Eukaryota > Metazoa > Chordata > Actinopteri > Atheriniformes > Melanotaeniidae > Melanotaenia > Melanotaenia boesemani. Next base: position 13,253,818 of record NC_055682.1, on the reverse strand, counting down.
GAACAAAATAAATGTAAATGCAGGAAAAACTGAAATTTGCTATCAAGCTCAGACTTTGTGTCATTTTGCCTGCAAGAGGAAAATAAGTCTAGCTTGTAGACATGGGGTCCAACTGAGGTCACCTCTCCTGACTGTGTCTGTCTTTACTCCTGCTTTGAGTGTTTTTTTTTCTTCTTCTTCTTCTTCTTTTTTGAGGGGAAACAGGTCAGCATGATACACTTTCCCTAAGGTTTGCTGCATTTACTTAAGGCCAATGATACCTTGGGTTACACACTCCTGACACAAACACTCACTCTAACATAAAGTGGAGAAGTGACAGGCAGAAACACCCTCAGTTTGACCTGGGAGCATTGCTGCCATGCAAACGCCTCACTGACAGCTTCACTGAGCCCCACATGTGTCACGGCTGGATCACATAGTGACACGCAGATATACACAAAGGTATATGTGGATAAATTCCTATTTACACAGAAAAAAGACTAAAACTGCAGCAGCTGTTGTGGTTGGTAAGGATGTAAAAAAACGTAAAAAAAACGTGGATTTTTTTTTTGCATACTGTTGTTGAGCAATGTCTGTATATTCTCATCTTAGTGTACACTAACCAAATAAAGCCGACATAATATATATATGTATATATATATATATATATATATATATATATATATATATATATATATATAGAATATATATAGAATAATTCTTTGATTAGATCCCTCAACCATACACTATTTTAAACATGAAAATAAAGATTTCCTAATGTAATAGCCTTTTTATACACTATATAACAGAGATTCTTCTTAGCTGTCTATCATCATTTCAATTTTAAATCCCTAAATATTGATAGGTTAGCCCAAACAAAAACTCTCAGAGACACTTGAGTTAACCAACCATGCGATGGGTTTGAACTGTAATGTACATAAATGAATTGATGGTATAATCTTTTTCTTTTCTCAGAGGTGATTAAAAATCAGGAAAATGTCATTACCCCAAATCTGGATTGCTTCAGTAATTCTGTGTTCATTCCAAGTTGTAAATGTGTTTTCACTTGCCAGCCCATTTTGCACCTATTTGGCCCAGTCCAGATGCTCACCAAAATGAGCAGAAACCTAATGAATGAGCCAGTTATTGCAGTGCTGAAGGCTGTAGGGCTTCGAGGCTGCAGGTGTGCGGTGGAGCACAAGCAGCTCAGAATAAATATTTGGCCTGCATTTCACACAAGGGTGAATCAACATGACCAAAAGAACCTCCTGGCTCTTTCTCAAACATCTAAACATATGCGTGTGTGTATGTGTGGGTTTGTGTGTGAATGGTGAGATGTTTTTGTGGAGGATGTGTAATCAGAGGGACCTTGTGAACTAAGGGTAAAACGTTAGCATACATTGTGTAATTAACACTTATTTTACAGTGTGAATGGCTTTGGGTGCTGCTGGTAATTGAAGTTACAGTGCGTAGCACTTAGGAGCAAAATAAAAATATGATATTGTATTTATGTTTTCATTTATGTATAACGTCTTCAAAGAAAAAAAAAAACTAAATGCTGACTCTAAAGTGGAAATTTTACATTTTTTGAGTCGTTGTAGCATCGACTGTGGCACCACTAGGTTACAACCTGCAGCTGTACAAGTACATGTCAGTAAATCCTACATAATGGATCTTTTAATTGCACTTTGATTACAATAGAAAGAGAATAAGGGGGCCACAGGAGTGCAGTTTTAGAAGAGACACACAACAGACAAATAAAAGCCTATGTGCTTTTACTGTCTTATGATCAGAATAACTTTTCCAGGCTCACGTAAACAGTACAGGTCTGATCAGAATTGTAACCTAGTTGAAGACATTTTGCTCATGTAAACATGACTACTGTGTAGTATCCAATCTTCTTTAGTAACTGTCTAAAAACATCTGGAAACTGAGTAAACCAGCTGCTGGAGGAATGTTCTTTCCTGTCCGATTTGAAATTCCGGCTGCTCAACAGTTCTGGGTCTACTACATACTGTTGTAATATATGCAGAATGTAATTTAGTATTGCCTAAATCTGTGGAAAAGACATAGACTCGACAGGAGCACAGGTTGCTTTAAAATCTAGGTGTACTTTTAAGCAATGGTGGTTCTTGTGCTGTTGTACAAGTTGCCAATTCCATGGGAGACCCCATTTTAAAGATGCAGGCTTTGAAACTGATCTCCAATAAGCTCATGCCATTACTTCCAGGACAGAATAATTCCTGTTTTCATTGCAGTGTTTCCTGAGGTTTCACCCAATACTGATAGATACTGGTGATAGGGCTCTTTTCATACACACTTAAGATCCTGACCAGCTGTACATTTTTTAGTTGCAACATGTTCCACCAAGAGTAGTATCAATTACATTTCCAACCTTTTGTCTATATCCCAACTTATTTGAAATTTAAGATGAGCTAACATCTTTCATTACATAGTAAAATGACTAACTTTAAACATTTGTTTTGTTTTCTGTGATCGATTGAGGATAAAATATTGGATTATGAGATTTGCAAATCATTTGTTTTTGTTTTTTTTTCTTCTCTCATTTTAAACAGTGTATCATTCTTATTCTTGGGAATTGGGGTTTCACATGAAAAAACACTGTAGTTTCACTAACTAGAAAAATTTATAGTGAAAATGTAAAGAAAGGAGTGCATCCTCTGCAGCTAGTGCTAGAATCTATATACAATGCAGAAAAACAAAAGCTGAGCAAGGTAGTTCAGGCTAACAATGTGACTCATTTCAAACAAATTTGTTCTGAAGTCCTAGATTGTGGTATTCACAAAAATATTTGTATTTTGGAACAATACAGATTCAAGGCAAATTTATTGGTATAACACATTTCATGTACAAGACAATTCAAAGTGCTATACACAAAACATAAAAAAACATCACAGCAAGGTGCAGAAAAAAATACAAGTGTATTAGAAAAACAAAGATTAAAAAGGTAGAATTGATTATATAAAAAGAGAAAGAAAAACCTCAGAAAAAGAAGTAAAGTTAAAATTTCATCGTAAAAGAACCAGCTGCAGATCTCGACTCCTAATAAGAACTATTGAAATTATTACTATTATGGAGATTTGAGTGTTTGCAGGCTTGAACAAAACCAACATTTGTGTTATTTTCTCTTGTTCACATCATTAAAATACATAAAATCATGATTTGTCAGATTGTCAGAAGTAACGTTTGATAATACAAAACATTTAGTTATGTTTAGTTTAAATAAATAGCAAGACATTTCAGATCGTGTCCGAACATTTTTATCTCCCTCAGGGGAAAAATTATTTCTTTTTCATTCATTTCATTAATTCAAGAGCAGCTCGCAGTCAAGAGGGGATTTAATGTTATTGTTGGTCCATTCTTTCAGCTGCAAGAATATGACTCCATAAATGTTTCATTCATCTGTAGCTCCCAGAGTCACCTTCTAAACAAGGGCGGCACCAGAATCTTTTATCTGCAGTAGCTCAGAAGTTTCTTTGGGACTGTAAGGCGTTGCTACTAAGTTTTCAAAGTAAAAAAGTAAATTACAATACCAAAAGAGCAGGCAACAGCGGACTAATATTGCCAATATAAATTTTTTATAGTCTACACATTACACACTCTGGAATCCAATCTTCCAAAGCAAAGCAAACACATACTTAACAGACCACTGTCAGAGGGTGGAGCTTACTCACCGACTGATGTCAAAGCATCAATAACGCATCTGTTGTTGAGCATTAAGACCTGCTGTGTGGATGTAGTCTCACTCTCAGCAACACTGCAGCCCTTGTCTCCAAAAACATGAACTAGTATAGTAAACGTTACCCATTACATAACATAGAGCTGGATGGCAACATGGATACGAAGAATGAATTGTTGAATTGGCAAGTTTTTACCTAAATTTACTGTGTTGTTGATGTTGGGAATAAAATCCAGTGTTTCCTCTGCCCGATTCTCCACCTGATGCCCACACACGGCCATCAGCCGACCACCAACGTCAACCACTGCTCCCTGTAGTGTCAGACAGCAGAAATCTTTTGTAAAGGTCCCTGTCCATGTATTCACTTTTTGTTTTCTTTATACTAAATTTAAAGGTTTTCACTGCTGTTTGAACAGCCACGAACTGCACAAGGCCTTCCAGATTTCCTGAACATTGTAAAGAATGTAATACGATTCTCACCGGTTTTGATCTGACATGCACAGAAATGCCACCTCAGCAATGGCAGAGGGTCTACTTCTACTGTTCGCCTGGATTAGTTTATAGCCTCATCTCAAGGCAAGCAGGTTTGTTGCATGTGGTCACACAGCTTGAGCACCTATCCATCACCGTCCTATTCACACACTTCTCATAGTCATTTGAGTAGACCTGCTCGTGATCTTCACTGCTGCCAGGATCCTCTGTATTGTTTACTACAATGTTGGCAGTAGCTAGAAACTTCTCCATTTTTAGCTTGCATCCGTATTGATGCTGTACTGGCCACACAAAGTTTATCGCTGTACAACTCCCAAGATGGGTCAAGAGTCTCTATAGCAACCCCTGCCTAGTTTTTTACTTTCAGCCACCAAAAATAATAATGATCCAAAACTACACTTGAAATGACCATATTGAAATATTCAATTTTATTTATACATAAAAAAAAAAAAAAAGAAAAACAAAGTTTTCATTGCATCCTTGAGGTTTCTAAGCAGTAGCTAGACTGATTCATAGTGCTGCTATAGCAACACCTAGCTACCTCTCGGTGCCATGTCTGCTTCTGAAAGTGGTCTTTATTCATTACAATTTACCACAGTGTGTGTGTGTTTTTTTTTCTTTTTATTATCAGGTGGAGGTTATGCCCTGGCCTACAAGTTTATAACACTATGTTGTGGTTTAATTTAATCAGATGTTTGTTGTCGCTCCATCAGTGTATTTCATCTTAAAAAGGATGCTGGATGTGTTTAGACACAGCAGGTGGTCATTTGCTTTACAAACTGTAGACAGTACAGTACGTAAAAAGTGGTGAAAATTTATTCTAGGCTGCATTACTTTTCTCTTTAGCCACAACACCTTGGGGATGTGCGTCCTGATGCGCACATGGGACCTGACTGCAGACATGAAGCCAAGTTTGGGAGTAATATTTTCTAAATAAAATTTATTTGATATAAATTAAATCTCACCATGTCATCTTGATTATTTTTATTATTATTATTTATTTTCATGGATTTTTTTGGCATTGTTTGTTAGTTTTCCTCATCTCTGGCTAACCTTTGTGCCTGCACATGGCCCTATAGTTATGAACATTTATTTCCAGGCATTTACTTAAGAACAAATTGAGATAGATTCTACTTTTGGTTAATGAGACCAAAAGTTTTCCATACACATCTTTTATGATCCAAAGTACTAGCAACACCAATAGCAACTAAAATGTTATCAAATATTTAAACACACCACTTTCTAATTATCTGTGTGACTAATAGATAATACCATAAGACAAAATGCACAGTTTAAGAATTTTAAATGTTATATGTTAAGGCTGTTTAGGAACATGGAAGATATAGTGACCTTGCCCGAATCTGAGTGTTTGTTTTCATGAGTGTTATAGTTGCAGGTTGGCATGTAACACACGTCTTTGTCTTCATTACAACTCCAGTCCTTACACCATCCAGCCCAATGGCTTCATTTACGCTGATGTTCTGCTGAGAGCTGCTCTGTAATAACACAGGTCAGGACCTGAGTGGGAGCAAAGCGTCACACTGCAACCACCCTCTCCTGTGATAAAAGACGCTGTCAACTATCTCCTTTGCTGCTGTGCTAATCTACACTGCTAACACAACCTTTTCCATTCTTCGTTCTAATCCTTTTCTCCTGGCTCTTCTTATAGCTCTATTCTCACTGCTGCAAAATACTGTCCCTACTCTGCTGTGCTTAATCGTCCTTTTATACTTCTTACTTCACACCCTTTTCCAATCTTCCCTTTGTCCTCTCTCTAAGCACTTTATAATTGTTTCTTTTTTAAAATTTTATTTCTTTTAAATTGCCACACTGGTGTAACAAGAAAAGAAGTCCCCCAGGAAGATGCTTAGTCAATAGTATCACTGAAATGTAACTGCAAATGCATACATATATTGCACTACTTTTACCACACAGTTGAATATGTTCCATGCAACTGTTCACTTACTTCATCATATATCACATGATTTCATGTTTGTGGTTACCATTCGTGGCTATATTTTCTCAGTGGGCCTGTTTTGCACTATAATTCTGCCACACAAACATTTCCAAAATGAAAAAATAGTAAGCGTACTACTTCCGTCTCTCTGTGTTAGGTCTGAAAATATCTGCCTTCTGATCTATGTTAATTGCCCCGTCTATCACATGATTTCTCACAGTGTGGGAAGCATCTATCATAAAGTATCTCTTACATTTGTGTTTATGTGCATGTCCAGAGATGTCCGCATGTACGTCAAGCAGGATTGCTTTTACTCCCTGAAGAATAAAATGGTTTTACTCCAGATAGTAGCTTTCATAGAGATTTATGAGCATTCACACATGGATACACACACACTGACAGCTGGAGAGATTGGTGGGTTTGCAAGGAAGCCTGGGAATGAAGGGAGGACGAAAGGGAAAGGATATTAGAGCAGAAAGCAACCTGTGAGCTACTAGATATAAACAGGTGAATGATTTTCTGTTCCCTCTCAGATTGTTTCCTCATCTCTCAGCCTGGCCCCGTCCTTTGAGAGACAGGCTGGATCTGCAGGTCCTTACTAAACAGCCCTAGTAGACTATCTGGCACAGGCATACAGTTCAACTTCTGTTGCTCCTTCGTGCTTTGCTGGCCGCTGTGCGCCACTGGCCAAGCTGTTAAAATGCACAGCCTTATTCTCTGCTCTGAATCACATTAGCTCTGGGGCTGTCGTAAACCGATACAAGCAGCAGCCCTTGAAGACACACACACACTCTTGAAGAAGAACAAGCTTTGGTGTGCACATGTACTCATTTAATTACAAGCAAACACACACATATAAATTTGCACAATGGCCCAGACTTAGCATACACACGATTCTGTTACAGACAGTTGCATGCCAAAAACAGCATGAACAGCATCCTGAAGGGCTAAACGCTGACCTTTGCAAAGATTCATTCATTTTCCTTAAAGCACTTTTGTTTCTTCTTGTGTTCCACCCCATTGAGCACAATGAAAAATACAGAGAGGGGAAAGTTAAAGAGAAATACAGGATTTGCTTTTTGATGGTAAGTCCTGAATCATGCACTCACTATATCCAATCCAATCCAACTTTATTTATAAAGCACTTTAAAAACAACCACAGAGGGCCAAATTGCTGTACAGAACACTAAAAGCACAAAGAATAAAATCAATCAAAACAATAAAATCAAATAAGACAAGCTAAAATTTAAAAACAGAAGCAAATCTCAAAAGTGTAAAAAAATCAAGGAAAACAGTTTTAACATGAGACTTAAAATCCGGCAAGGAGGCCTGTGTGATATGCAGAGGTAGATCGTTCCACAATCTGGGACCAGCAACAGCAAAGGCCCGATCTCCTCAGAGCTTACACTTTGTTTTCAGCACCACCAAGAGCAGCTGATCAACTGATCTTAAAGGAAGAAGAAAGAAACACAATTCACTACAGTAGTCCAGCCGAGTGCTTACAAGGCATGGACAACAGTCTCAAAATGCTGCTTCGGAATAATTGGTGTGAAAAAAGCTTACCTTGAGGACTGCCTTTACTTGACTGTCAATCAAAGTCCATTTCAAAAACAAGGTTTTTGATGACTGGCTTGTTCTACTGGGCCAAAAATCTATGGACGACAAGGGTGCCAGACAAAACCTGCTTCATGTTTTGCACAACATATACCAAACAATGTCTTCAGTAGTTTTAATAAACAACTCGAGGTGTCAAGGTGTCTTTAACAGATGAGACATGCTGTGGAGCATGAATGACAAGAATCCAGCTGGTGTGTGTTATTGATAATGTATTTAAAGTTAAACAGCTAGAACAGCTGCCTCAACATGTATCTACACACAGTAAATGTGAAGGATGACTGTGCTTGAGAGGAAACAAACTCCAACACAGTCTCATTGAAACAGCAGTGAAACCATTTTTCTTGATACTTTCTGAACTATTCTGTTTGCACAAGGATGTGAATGGAATCTTCCCCACCAACAAAAGATATAAACATTGTCCAAAATTAATCCATTATAATTATTTTGATGTCTTGCCTTCAAAAGTTTCAAAAGTTAAACTGGATTTATGGTGACATGCACATCCACCTGCACTCCTCTCACTTCATGTAGAGTAAAGGTTTGTGAGTATTCAGTTGAGATGAGCTTGCACACTTGCATTCTCAAAAAGCACAATGTTACACAATGGTGATTATGCAACTTGTTTTTTAAACGTTGATTAAATTAGGTTTCAGCTTGAACCTAAACATGAATGATTAGAACCAATTTCATCACACAGAAGATTTTTTTTTCTTTTTCTTTTTTTACCTAGTAAGATTATACAGGAAAGGGTCTCTTTTCCCACAACAACTTATTTCTGAAACTGTCCTCCCAACCTTTCCACTACCCTCCCTGTCTTCTGAGAGTTTGCCCCCCATTCCTTCTTTCACATAATAGTATGGTCCTTGCATGTGATGCTCACATGGTGTGCCAATCAAAATAAAATTCCACAGAGCCAGTTCTTCTTATTCACTACAAAGAATTGGCTCTTTGTTAACAACACACCACCAGGGTCCCTCAATGGTGATGGTGAATGTGACTGTATTGATAGTAGCTTAGAAAAAAGAATGTATTTTATTCCTTAACATTGTATTTTCCTAACCATAACAAGTGACAAAAAGTGGTTTAGTAAAGTGTTGTCTTTATATAGTTTTAGGCTGCCCTTTTGATCAGATTTCCTTGGAGGAAGAAATCCTGTCTGGAAATACCTTTCTGGCTAAATGAAGGACAAAATTAGATAGATTTTGCCAAAATATGGCCAAGAAATGGAAAAAACTTTGTTCAGTTCAGTTCAGTGTTATATTTATGGAAAAAAAATCTGTTTGACTTGAGGACTTTTGCAGGAGGGAATCTTTATAGACCAACAACAACACAAACACAACCAAGAGTAACCAGTGCTGCACAGATGCAGAACTATGATGAAGTCTTTAATATTAAATTGGGCTGTTTTGGCATTTACTTTGTATTCATCTCAAGGAAGATTTTAAATATTTCTTAATTGTAACTTCAGTTTGGGAATGCAGCCTATGTTAATTTCCAGGAGAAATCAGAAACTACTAAATGCGAGAAGTTTAAACAAGGGTTTCTTCTGTCTTGTCTACAGAAAGCCAAAGTGAAAAGACAAAGTGAACAGGCTGAGACAACAGCCAGCCTTTCAGACAGAGTGGCAATGACACTTTCCTCAGTTAGTCTTCGAGCTGTCAGTCTGAACTAGTCTGTCCCCTCCCTCCTCTCCATATCATTGACTTGCTACTGACTTAAACACACTTTTGCCAAACCCTTCTGAAATGATGCATTGTGCTGGAGGAGTTATCACAGAGGACAATATTCTCCTGGAACACAGTCTTAAAGTGAACCACAGAGAAAGGAGCTGGCTGCTTTACTTTCTTTCTCTTGTTGCTAGGTTAGTTCTCCACACAGATTCACTAGAGGCTTTATGGAGGACTGGCACCATCTCAGTCCTCTGTCACCAACCGCTCACTGACTCCCTGTGCTTGAAAGAGAGGGATGGCGACAGAAGGAAAATCATTCCTCTCACTCAGGGTGGCGTGCTAGGACTTCCAACTTCCCCCTGGCTTTCCCACTAGTGTGTCTGATGGCTGGTTCCTGTGGCCATGCTCTCTGGCTCTGACCTCAATCCGTCTTGTTAAACCATAATGGGAAATGAGCTAGGCATTTACCTCTCTAGATATATATCTGTGAACTGGCCCTCCACTGGGAAATTTGTACTTCCGTGCCCCCTTGCTAAATCAAAGGCTGGGATTTCACACCTACAGCTAAAATCATTTAGGCAGATCTGAGCTTAGTTGGAGGTATGCACTGTCACAGAGATATTTCAAAGAGTTGGCCTCAAGCCACTTCTTTACAGCTCCAGAGAAAGAGGGGCACAGTGACATTTGCTTGCCACACTGTCTTCTTATAGATGACAAATCGAGGTGAATGCCACACCCCATGCTGCAACTGTCTCTTATTGTAAATCCTTTGTGGAAATAAAATGTAATTGATGCTTACTGCTTTGCTGCTTTTCTATGATAGTAGTCATGCTGATGTTCAATATTCAGCTCTGCTGCAAACTACTTGAGGAAATTTCCCATTGCTCAAACAAAAGGGGATTCTTATTGCCCAGAAGGCAACACTAATATCACAAAAGCAGATCCTGGAAAATAGGATCACGGCATGCTAATGTTCATTTAATCTGTGCTGAAGCACATTTTGTTTCTCAAGTGTGCACTTTTTTTTATTATAAGTGTAAGTCCTCAAAGTCTCTTGCACAACAGAGACAAAGGTTCTTGAAGAAAAAACAGGCGTTCACTGTACAGATATGTACATTTACACAACACAATGTTTTTCAACAATGTCTTACACATCCCTTTCAGAGTAATTCAGTAGACAACTGCAGAATGAACGCCTTCGCTAGAAGATCCATAGCAGCGTCCTTGAAATTAAATCCACAAGGTCAGCTTTTCCCTCATCTCCAGATGCATGTGCATATACACTACATGCAGCTTGCCCAGTCAAATATGTATGAACATACACGTGCCCGGGTGTACCATCAATACAGTATGTGACAGAGCACATGTGAATTGGCTAATACATTAATAGTAAAAATTCTCTGACATGTCTCATTTGTCTGTTTGCATGCAGCACATTAAATTGCTCTTTTAAATAAGTATATAAAGCTTATTAACAATCTAATCAAAACACCCAGGGAATTCAGATTAGTAAGAATTATTTACCTGAAAGCCTAAAAATTATTGTAAACACACAAAAAAACAAGGTAGAGTGAAACTGATTTGTTAAATAGGAATGAGAAGCAAATTAAAAGTGGTGCTAATGGAAAATGTGCTGTGTCTAGAGGAAAGAATATTACTGAGCTTCTAAAGACAAAATGTGGAGAGAGCCATAGAGTCTGCTCTAAGAGATAGAAAAAAAAATCTTAGAGCTCACTATTCAACCATTCAGAAAAAGAAAATAAAGATTTACCTTGCTGTGTCCTTTTTCTTATACAGATACTTTTATTCGTGCAAAAAAAAAATAAAAAAAACTTTAAAAATCCTTTAGAAGAACATAAGAACAATGCATAATTTGCTGACAGTGAATTATAGATATTTTTTCATTTGCACAAACATATAACAATAACTCTTTTATCTTGACTCAAAGCATCAAAGAACCCTGCTTTCTATCAGAGAAAGCCCCCCATCGGATGATTCTCATGCTTGAATAATAATAGGCACATTTTTCTAAATATACAGACCTGTTTATCCCAATGGTTGAGGAAAATACATATTTATGTGCACATTTCTGTATTTTATTAACGCTGCATGATGAATTTATATCTAATCCATATTTTGTCTCTATTATTGTTTAGGCCATAAAGTATCATATTCAGTCCTGAAAATGACTATGTAAGCCACAGTGTGAGCATTCTCAAACAGGTGGAGTCAAATAAAGCTTATGATTGGTGTGAAATTAAATTTATGTTCGGCCCCTCAGCACCTTTACTGTCTAGGAGAGCATAACGTATTCTGAGCTGTGTTTTGCCAGAGGGGAATAGTTTGTTGGGGTGTGCACTGGTGGCTGCATATAAATGGCTTTTTGGCACATCGTAGCTCTTTTTACACTCCTTTGTTATAACAGTGAGCAAAGTCCACAAACACTGGAGAAAAAAAATGAAGATGTTATTCCAGTATATTTGACTGATTTTGATAACATGTCAATAAAAATGCACCATGTTGGTACAGATCTGTAACTTAATAACCATAAATGTTTAAATAATCTTTTCCCATAAATATGCTAAAATACCTCTCCAGCTGTTATTGATATTTCATTAACATTGCTCAACATTGTCCATTTAGAAGTGTTGACATTAAAAACATCATTGACATAAAATGCTTTGAATGTGGTTCCATACCTTTGTCTGTTTCTGTGAATTGCTATCTATGAATTGCCAACATGCAGAGATGGGGACTCGAGTCTGGAACTCACACTCAAGTTACGCTTAAGTTGCATTTTCCAATGACTTGAGACTTGACTTGGACTCTCACTCAAAAGACTTGAGACTAGACTCGTGGACAATTTTATTTTTTTCATGATCTTCTCTCTGTCCAATCTCCCGTCTGCTGTCATTTGATGTAACCCTGATGTAACTTAACGCTGAGGTAACGTAACACCGGCATAAGACGTAACAACACGCACATGCAGTGTACGTACAATCAATCACTGCATTGACTGCAGCGGAGAACACTGCTGTTGCTACAGCACCATTGCAACTTTTGGGTATTAAAAACTTAATAAAAAGGGACCAATGGGAGAGCAGCGAACCGGAACGTCTGTGGATGCTGGATCCACCACATCCACCTTAAAACACACCTGGAGAGGTTCATCACTGTAATATGAAGCTAATGTTAGCATCTTTGTTAGCAGTGAGCTTAGAGCCACAGAAGCAAAAACGTTAGCTTAAATTTGTACTAAAATAATGTTAACTCCATCAGATTGGCTCCACTGGATGTGTTCAGAAAAAGAACAAAACATTTACTGAACTGTTTTCATTAACTGTAATTTTGCCATTATCACATTAAACTGGAATCAGACCGACTGTAAACAATGCAATTTTACTGGGTCTGTTACAGTACAGTACAGCTCTTGCTGGTTTAGGAATGTAAGAAATATTTATTGGGTCTTCATTGGATCTAAGTTATTTAAAATACTGAGTTTTATTATTCAACTTTAAAAGTTTAAAATAAATACTTTATTGCATCTTGCAGAGTTATTTCAAGCCAGTTAAAAACAATATAAAGATTTTTCTGATGCACTAGTGCAGGGATCACCAGCTGTGGGCCTGCTGAGTTACTGTCCTGCAGATCTTACATGTTTACCTGCTGCAATACACTTGAGTCAAATTATTAATGGGTCATTTAGAAGATTGTGCAGAACTTGTCATTTGGATCAGGTGTGTTGCTGCAGGGAAACATCAAACTTGCAGGACAGGTGGTGATCCAGTACTAAAGTGCATCATATTGGCCCTTCTCTCTACATTCAGCAAACAATGCTATGAATTGCAGTATTATTATTTTAAATTTCTTTGTGGGTCCAGATGGATTTAGATTCACATCAAAAACTATTGGATAAGTTATGTTAAGAACATATTAAGTAATTTGAACAAATTTCCATGTTCATCTACAGGTTTTCTGAATTCAGTAAAGCAAAAAAAAAAAAAAAAAAAAAAAATGTCCAAGGGAGGGGGACAGAGCATTTGTTAATTTAATCTACTCATCAGTGTCGTTAAATGCTAGTAGATAAAGGGTGAGTATGGATTTTAAATTCCTTGGATATTTTAAAGTCTTTTAAGCAGACCAGACGGCAAGTGCCGCATGAGAAATAACTCAATAAAATAACAACTAAATAACAACTAAAAGTGACTTATGATTTGACTTTGACTTGTCATCAAATACTTGAGACTTGACTTGGACTTGAGGTCAAAGACTTAAGACTTGACTTGCATTTGTAAAAGGGACTTGTGAACATTTCTGCTAACATGGAACTGCCTACATCTTCCACCTGCCATCACTGACTGCTCTTTCACCTTCATGTTTTTTCTCGGCCAGTTGTAAAACTGAGCTAAATCACCTATAATGTATATGTTTGATCTGAGGATGGATTCTCAGAAAGAAGAAAATTAATTACATGAGGTCACCTGCAAAAGAAAATGTCAGAACGGTAATGTATTCATGTTCTATCTATATATTTATCTATGTGCACATTCGATCACCATGTGTCCCCTGGGCTGTGCCCTGGCAACAGACAGATTCAGTTGACCTGGTCCTGAGTTTCTTTTAACAAGGCCACAGCCCCTCGAGACACAGCTTACATATAACCTGAGTTAAGAAATTGCAATAAAAAATGTGATATAAAACAACAACAACAAAAAACCATATCTCAAATTTACGGTCAATTGACATGAGTGCTCACATTAGTGGTCTCTTCATGATAAATGCAAGGAACAGTAACTGGCTTTTTAATTAGTTTAGTGGCAAAAAAACAGGTGTTTTGAGTCTAATTTGTCAAACTGCAATAGTAGTAAATAAATAAATAAACTGTCTGAAATAGTAATACTTTCTGTTTTTTCAACTATAAACTGGTTTCTGGCTTCAAGCATTACTGAATACATATAAATCCAGGGGCAACAATGCAGCTGGTACTCATAAGATCGTAATAAAACTCCTTATTAAATGTACATTTTTCTTGTTTGTAAATTCTTGCTGGCTCACTAATGAAATAACTCAATAATATAATGTATTTTATAGTTCAGAGTTTATATATAGACTTTTAAAAACGTAATCTGACAATATTTCTAAATTACCTGGTTTGTCAGCATTGGTTGCGTTTCCGTTCTCGTTAATTGACAATGTCAGTAGCATGGTAGTTGTCTCAAAATGTGATCATGCTCACAAAATGTTTTTCTTTCCAACCTTCAGCATTTAACAGAAATGCTGCACAAAACACATTGCTGTCAGAACAGCAATTTTCAACCCTCATTCAACCCTCATTTATTGTCACATAAAGTTATATTTTGATGATGAATATGTTAATATAAACACCACAGTGCAAGCTGAGAAAGTAAATAGCAGTTATTGGCTCTTAAACTTCTATGTTAATTACATGGCCTGAAACAAATTGTTGAGAATGTTACTCAAAGTTTTTACTAAATAAAATATCCATGCTGGAAAATTCCTTTTATGCATTTAAAAAAAAATCTAACAGAGCATTGCAAAGATTTTGCTGTTGGGATTTGCTAGATTTTTGTCAGCTCTTTTAGGGCACTTTAACACCAGCCTTTTTTATTCTAATCCTGGTCTGTTTGCTCGTAAAGGTTGCTTTGTTTTGGGGTATTGTGAATTTTGAACAAATTCTGATATGAATCAAAGAAGCATATTTGGTTTGCCTACAAACGGAGATCTCGGTCCGTTTCAAGCGGTCCAAATACAGGAAGTGGACTACAAAACATATAAAACAATGTGCAATTTGAGTTCAGTGCACTGTATTGTGGGTAAACACAACCAAAGCATATGCGTGTGGGGCGACAGGCGGCTCTGGAAGGGAGAAATAGCTTGCGATCAGACGTTGCACAATCAAATAAAAGTTCTGATCTGATCAACCCAAGACCGCTAGGATCTGATGTGGCTCCATATTTAGTAGTCATGTACTAGAAACCAAAGCTGTTTTGCATTAACCATAAAATGAATGAGTTTTCTTCTTTGTTATGTGTCTTTTTTTCTCCTTTAATAATCCTTTGTGCATTACTGCCTCTGACGGAAAGTGAAACATGTTATTTAAAAGACCTGAATTGTTTGAGAAGTGCAGTGTGAACGAAATCTCGGTCCAGAAGAATGTAGCTTCCGCCCAACTGAACCGAGTCCCCTGATTGGACAGAGTCTAGTGGACTATCCTGGTGTGAATGCACCCTTACTGTACTGGATCCACAATCTTCTTCTGCTCTTCTTAAATGGCTTTGATCCCCTTGAAATTCTGAATAGTTTCCATCTATCTTTATCTTTAGCAAATGGTCAAATTAACTGCGTCGTATGTCCTGTCTTTCTCTGAGCTTAGTTCTCCAAACAAACCAGGACAATCGCTACTTTTTGCCCCCTAGTTCTGCATGAACCTCTGTAATACAGAAAGAGAAAAGCTCTACATAAACTGAATCTGTTTTTGTCATAGTTTAACTTTCTGTAGGACATAACTTCTTGTTGTTCTGACACAGCTACAAACAAAAAATGCCAGGTCTACCATCTTTACCATAATTGTGAAATACGTCAAATGATCATCCTTCTTCTATTGCTTTTCTCCTTAGCTTGTGCTAACTCCTTTTCTTGCTTGCAGTAGTATCTAATTTCATTGGTTCATCATGATGCATGCAAATTAGCCAAAGTATAAATAAATAAAACCCACCCAGTAGTTCCTAATTTTCTATGTAGCATGTATGGACTATCCAACTTTGTCTATGTGACTGTGGGTGTTATTCTGCAGCTTTAGAGCAGGAAACCCCACCCATATCACATGCAATATTGGTTGATTCCAAATTTTGCATATGATGTCTTGCAACATGTAAAAAAGTTAGTCATATTCTTTACACTCATTTTATAATGTTACTACTTACAGTTGTTATGGAGGAAGTGCTTAGTGTAATTTGTCATAACACTGCATTATAATCGCTGCAGTTATGTAAAACAATGGGACAGGTATTGCTATGACAACAGAGGTAATCAGTGAAGTGGATTTATTGCTATCTAGTGCTTTTCCTTAACAAAGTTATAAACAGCTCATCGTGAGAGGTTCCCCCGCCCAAAGCTAAATCAGTATAGCTAAAGGGGTGGCTGGGATATTTAAGATTCAGTGGAGCTTGACATTAATTTATTGATTTGTGGAAAGAATAAAAGTAATCTAGACCTTTTAAAACAAACATGTAGTCCAACTTTCTACATTGTTTTTTCTGGCTTCATGGATAAATATAACTGGATATCATCTACGTGGCAATGGAAATTTAAGTTGAGCTGCCTGGTAATGTAACCCAATGGAAGCAGATATAAAGTGTCAAGTATTGGGTTCAAGCACAGAACCCTGCAGAACCTCATGACTAACTCAGCAAAGTCATGAGGTGTGTAAGATGTCAAAGACATTAGATTAAGCACAACTCAAAGTCTCAAATTAAGGGAAAAGGAAACATGTGAATAAGGTAGCAAACTCTAATTGACAGAGAGCTGACAACAGAAATTATCTCAGAAGACTTTTAAACTATAACTATATGTTCTTGAAAGAATTCTATGTGAGCTTCTGATGCAAGTAATGTGATTTCTTCAAGCCCCTCCTGCCACAGTCTATGCATGACCTGTTTAAACCTCATACTGATTATGAAGCTGCCAAAGCAATGACCTGCTGCATTATAAAGTACTTCCCCCAGTTGTGGAACAGTGTTGGCTAAATGCTTAAGCCAGCATCAGTTGTCTGGCCCACTCAAGAGTCATCCGCCCACACACTAAAAATGAGTCACTCAAGATCATTTTAAGTGTAATGTACATGGATGAGCCATGTTCTCATATTACAGCGTATCCTGCTTTGCAGACATGTTGTATTGAGTCAAAAATGCTTAATGTTTCAGACACAGAGCAAACACAAAGACAAGAAAGTGACAGTGAAGATTAGAGGATGATAGATGGAGAAAATTAGATGTCCCTCATCTCCTTTATGATGTATAGCAACTGCCAACTCACACCATGAATGCAGATTTGTTTATATATATATACATATATATATATATATATATATATATATATATATATATATACATCAATCACATTGGTATGAACAAAAATGTAAATTTCCTTTAAAAGAAGGCCTACTGCTATATGAAGAAAATGCAGTGAATGTTGGTTTACAAACACTAAATCAGGGGTCTGCAACATCTGGAGCTGCAAGTGGTTCTCTGGACCTTCCATAATGACTCTTAATAATGACTAAAAATGCTAAACAACCAACCTATGATTTTAAATATGAACATAATAACAAATGCAGGTCTTAGCAATTTTTTATTTTTTCTCTCTTTTTTTTGTCATTAAGTTGGAAACTTTGGGCTTGTTTTTTTTTTTTTTTTTTTTTTTTTTTTACATAATTTTTTTTAAATATCTACATCCCATAGAAGAACGTCCATCTACTGCAAAGACTATGTTGTTCTTTGTTTTAAAACCTAAAAATAGTAATAAAAATGTGGTTCTTCAAAAATAACAACAAATTTCTTATTTTTTCCTAATTTTTCCTAGGGTCGGCGTGGCTCAGTGTGTAGCATGGTTGTCTGATGTAGCCTGTAGCTTGATCCTCAGCCTCTCAAGCTCATGTCGAGGTGTCCCTGAGCAAGACACCAAACCCCAAATTCCACCGGATGGGTCGTGGTTGCACGGCAGCTTCCACCATCAGTGTGTGAATGTGTGTGTGAATGGGTGAATGTGATGTATAATGTGAAGCGCTTTAGGTATCATTCCAGATACAGTAGATATTTATAAAAAAATTTAAAGTTGTCTTTCTTTAAAAACATTTGCAGCTCTGAAGAAGTTTTGTTTAACAGGCTGAGGGGAAAATTGGGTCTTTGGGTTGGAAAGCCTGCAGAACCCCGCACTAAACAAATCCTTCTAAGCACAGATGGAACAATATCTGATGAATATCAGCCATCAGGTGAACAGACAGCAGATTAAAATCGCACAGCTTCTAGATGGTGAGGAAAATAAATATTCACAATATGCACAATAACTTCCATCCATGCACCTTTAGTGGTTCATTATCCAGATTTCTTGCTTAACTCTTGCACCTGCACCCTTCGTCACCGGGAGTTAAGAGGTTAACAGGTTTTGCGGGTGTAACATCAGGTCTGTAAATGTAACTATAAACATGTGTGGTATCCACAGAAAGTTCAGAATCTCAGCTAACAGCTCAGTAAAACCATTTCTATCACCACCAAACACAGTTAAGACAACAAACAATTTAAAGACCAAGTAAACAAAGTGTGAAAAAATATGTAAACACAAATTGTGGATCCCTGTGTCCACTCGACGGCATGAAAACGGACAAGTGACTCCTCTACTGAAAGCACACTTCTCACAAATTCCAAAACTGTAAGTTTCATCTCGCTATGACCACGATTTACCAAACCAGGGGAAAAATAAGGCCCAATTTATGCTTCACGTTTGTAAAACATGGTCATAAAATGTCTTACCTTTGCTGTCTTGCCTCAAATATCCACCAGGTCAAAACAGCATTTAGTTTAAGAAAAAAAAAATTACATCAGACGCACTGCTGCAGCTGGACAAGACTCTGAGAAAGAAGCATTGGACTGCAAGAGTCTGCATGTCCAATGCTAAATGCTGAAATGTTAAAATGTTAAATATTATGGATGCTAGTGCTATTGCTCCTTTTTAGGTGAATGTTAAAGAAATTCCACACCGGTGAAAAATGAAAAAAGAAAGTGTCGGAAGAGCATAGCACAGATGGAGAAAAACAAATCTACAGGTTTATTATGACATGAATAAAGAGGAACATCTATGACTTTTTTTTTTTTTTTAGCTATGAGGTCTTTATACTGGCTGCCTATCTGTCAGTGAATTTACTTTAAAAGTTCTGCTGCTGGTTTATAAAGCTCTGAACCCAGTTTGAACCTACCAGAACCCTCAGGTCATCTGGATACAGTTTCTTATCAGTTCCCAGAGTCAAAACTAAACATGGAGAAGCTGCATTCAGCTTCTATGCTCCACATGTCTGGAACAAACTCCAAGAAAACCTCAGATCAGCTGAAACACTCAGTTTATTTAAATCCAGGTTGAAGACCCTCCTGTTCTCTGCTGCATTTCAATAGTTTTTATTTTAAAAGTCCAAATCTGCATCTATTTCTTTTAAGCTTGAATTTTTAAACCTGATCACCCTGTTGTTGAATTGTGCCATACAAATAATCTTGCCTTGCCTATTACATATATACAAGTATAATGACAAATAAGCTGAAAAAGACATGCCTGTGCAGTTAATACTTGTCTTCAATATACAAATAAAGAATAAAATCACATCCAGCATTGCCTCTGTCTGTCAATCTGTCTGTTACTGTCAATCTGTTATTGGCCTCTTATTTTACTAGCCATATTGAAGACTGATCTGAAACCCTCTCATGCAAAACTTCTGAGGAGAGCTCTACATCTAAAAATGGACAGTCAGACAACAAGAGAAACATCTCAGATTGTCAAAGCAAGTGAAGCAGGCAAGAGGCGAGGGAAATATAAGTCCATGTTGAGCTGTTAAGTTGCTACTCAGACTGATGTGGACCAACATGAGTGGATGACACATTCTCAAATACTAAATAAAAACTGGCAGAGGCTGCTTCTTCCATCCATTCATCAGATGAAACAATGAAGAGACTGAAAGGAGAAACACAGAAAAGCATAGCAGACTGCGGTGGACTGGCAGGGTTTTGTGTTAAAGACAGTATTGGCAAGCAAGTGAGTGGTTTAAAGCAGGAGTGTCCAATTCCGGTTCTCAAGGGCCTGCAAGTTTTTAATGTCTCCCTGCTCCAACACACCTAATTAATGAGTCACTGAGCAGAACTTCATAGGCTGTTGGATCCATTTAATTTGAGTCAGGTGTGTTGAAGCAGGGAAACATTGAAAACCTGCAGGAAAGCAGCCCTTGGGGACAGACTTAACCAGACACCCCTGGTTAAGAGCATTACAATAAAAAAAAAAATTATT
Organism: Melanotaenia boesemani; assembly: GCF_017639745.1. Classification (NCBI taxonomy): domain Eukaryota; kingdom Metazoa; phylum Chordata; class Actinopteri; order Atheriniformes; family Melanotaeniidae; genus Melanotaenia; species Melanotaenia boesemani. The sequence continues at coordinate 13,233,339 of NC_055682.1, read as the reverse complement.
AATAATAATAATAAAAAAAAAACACTAGCTGCATTATAGATATTCATTTTGGTGACAGTCTATTAACTCCACATTATAGGAAGTTAATTACTAAACAGAAAATGCAAGATGGCTCAAAATTTATGGCCATTAAAAACAAATTACTAATTACTACTAATTGTAAAAAAAGTCAAGTCATACTACTACCTGATGAAACTGTGTCAGGGGACCCAAGAAGACAACAACAACAACAAAAAGCCATTAACTTAAAAAAACTAAATAAATAAATAGGCCAGATATTTGGTAACAAATCACAACATTGCATTGTTATTTTTCATCCAGGCTTGATGCATTACATTTGACATTTGTCAATTAAAAAGAAAAAAACAGAAAACATAAGCCAAACATATAGGTATACAGTATATAGGAGCACTATTTATCCAACCTCCAAACTCTAAAGCTAATGATATCTGTGGGAAACAAATGGAATCATCCTAGTAGCAGGCTGTCCAGGACATCTTCAGATGTATGTTTTTGTCTCTTTTCTCAGAACTCTTTTTGACTATATGACGATGGCCTAAGCACTTTGTTTAGACACCGAAACATTGTAGTATTAGAAAAAGACTGTGATTTGTGTTCAAAATTACCTACTGAAAGTCAGTGTGCTACAGACACTGTACTTTGGGCTAAAAGACATTCACATCATAAATTTCCCAGCATGATTAGTCCCATCTCCTGCAACTGGACTACAGTACACATAAGAAGATTTTTGTGTCATCATTATAAACCAACTTATTGCCTGGAATAGGATGTTTAAGTGTCTTCTTCAATTTATACTGTAACAACCATTTCTTATTCTCCTCAATCCCAACTGTTCAGGCAGTCTCAGGGCAGACCACTGGGAAAGAACTGCAACCGTATTTCCCTGACGGGAGCCATCTGCCTGATTCTCCCCTCCTGTCATTAGCCCATCTCTGAGATGATTCCCAACACATATCATTGGCTGCAATCTGTCTGTCTGCCTTTATTGCCAACCAAACATCAGAACAGCTGAGTTCTCTGATGGGTGGAGGGCTGGAAACTTCTCCTACCCGTCTGCCTCAACTGCCCATACTGTACCTCCCCTTCTTCTCAGTTCTACACCTCTTCAGCTTCCCCAATCTCCAGTGAAAATAACTTTTTGTTTTATCTTTTGAGTCATCATTTCTGATCATGTCCTTATTTCTCCCATTTCTTTTTTATCTCTCTGTGGCCTCCACTGCTGATATTTCCTCATTCTTCCTCCACCCCTTCCATTCCCCCACCTTCCCCATTTTGTTTCTGCTGGCGGGTGGCAGCCATAAATTCGTCTGTTCCTGCGAGAGAGTAAGTGATGCGCGTTATGTCCATGGTGGCAGAAGGAGCAGCAGAGCCTGACGCGAACATACGCTGTGAGAGCTCCCATTTATAACTCCTTCTGCTAATGAACAACATGCTGAATGCAACACAGATGCAATTACCTTCAGGAACTCATTTTCATAAGAATAAACAAAAGTGCTTGGTCAAACCACAAAGTAGAAAAGTCAGAATGGATGCTAATGGGGCTCTGGAAAAAAGAAAAAAAACTCTTATGCTAAAGAGGCTTCCACTTGAACTGTAGTACATTTTCTTCTTTCCAGCTCCAAGCCTGGCAACCTGAAGCCCAAGGAGTCACAGCCAGTTTTGCCATCTGCATCTTATACCTCACAGTGTGTGTCAGCAGGCATGTTTGCACCTCCCCCACTTCCATTATTGCCACCCTATCTGTATTTTGCTTAGAAACACGTGATTGGAAATAAGCTGGATCATCCTCACTTAACATTCCCCTTGTTGTGGATCAAACAAGCAAGAAGAAAACCCAGACATCTGAAATCTGTGATCACACACACCACTGGCCTGAAAATGCCCCGTGACGATCTAATCTTGCAAACAGGTAAGTGGGTATACATGCAGTCAGAACGTAAGACAGAACACAATTACTTCTCAAGCTTCAGGGCTCAAGTCATTTTGAACTCTCTTTCCATCCCCACCTGCTGCACAGCCTCCTTCCAACTCACTCCACCTCCCCAAAATGTACACAGTAAGGAGGCGTCAGCAGGTTAATTAGCAGGAAGAATATGGTTGGGGAATTGGAGACAGAGGAGACAAACTGAGGCACTCACTCTCCTTGGCCTCTTTCCTTGCTGGCAGATGCTGCCTCTGCCCATGCCATGACCCCACTCAGCACACTTCTGGAGAAAAAAAAAACAACAAAAAAAAAAACAGACATTTGGATATGAGAAGACTATTGGAGCAAAAGCAGCCTTGGCCATATAGCAAATGGATTTTATCATCTCCCAAAGAGGAATTTGTCTTGTTGTCATTTATGCTTGTAAAGCTTTTCCATGCTGCAGTGTTGGTCTGCAGAGCCACATCCATATGGCTGACTTGTTCTGTGAGGTATTGTAGTCTAAGAGGCTCCCCAGAGGACTTCTCATTCTGACTGAGCTGTAAAGCTGAAGATCCTCAAGGTCATTTGAGAGAGAACAACACCATGACTGAAGAGAGAAGAATATTAAATAGAACATCATTCCACAGTGACAGGTAGTGAGAACATTTTTCAGAGTGCTAGTTATAACCTACAAGTTTTTGACAAAAGATACAGTAAGATCAAATACTATGCTTAAGCTGTGCAGTGTAGCTCAACCATAGCCCTGTTCTATTGTCCTGTTAGGGAAGAAGTGGGAGGTGCTCAGCAAGCGGGGGGCAGTACAGGTGTTTGATAGAGTGGCTTCATTACCTCAAGTGAAGGGCAATCTGGCTTCATGTAGAGACAAGAGAAGAGAAGAAAAAGAAGTGAAAAGAAACTGAGAAGACAAAAGAAAATAACGTACTAAAAGAACGCAATGCTTCTGGATGTCTTTCTGAAATAATTATTATTCAATGCAAGTGCAAAGAAAGTAGAAATATAAATTATACCAGCCTTGGAAATAAGATGTTTATCCACATAATGAAATGTCCAAAATATTTTACAAGCTAGATGAGCCCGACATTATAATAATGCATTTGTTGAGACTGTTTTGAAGAATGCAAACTTGTGTGCAAGTGTCTTTTGAAATGCACCTGCAACTCAATGAAGCTGGCTATGCACAATGTGAACCTTGAGTGATAATCACATTCAGAGGATTCTGATTAAAACAGCATGGTGTCCCAGAGAGTTGTCCTATTTGACACAGTTTCAATGCCAATCCCAACATTCAGTGCAATAAATTAACATTAGAAGAGCAACAGTAACATATCTTTCCCTGACTTTGCTTTAGCTGGTATGCATAATGTTATAGAAAAAAACTGAGAAATTGTGATTGTCAATGGTGCCATTGGATAGAATTAAGTGGAATTGTTCATAGAATAACATTTTAAAAAGCAGGTCTACAATTAAAATGTTTTAAGCATATGTCAGCTTTTAATTTTGGACTTGATTCTGTTCAGATGTCTTGAATTTATATTCTAGAAAATGAGAAGTTGTGCAGTTGCAGAAACTACCCTGAACAGTATAGTCTATGATTACATTATCATGGACACTCTCGCATGCACACACACAAAGTGGAAATGTAAAAAGTAAAACTATACCTCCATGAATGCAGCTCGTCGATGGAGTAATGGGCTTTCCTGATGGCAAGGGAACAGTAATATCCTCTAAAGAAGTTAGCCGCAGACTGGAAAATGAAGATTACTGTGCAGTGTGGGGGATGGGATATACCTAGACATACTATGAACTGCCCAGAGATGAGATTCAGTTTCTCATTTAAGATAACCTGATGTCTTTGTCTTCCTTTTCTCCTTCTTGCTTTTAGTCTCCGCCTTTGCCTTCCCTGTCCTTGCCTGTAAGGACGGCTCAGTTGACATACGCAGTCCAGAGTAATGATCTGCCTATCATAGCTTGGACACTGGCCACAACTCATTCAGCTGGAGAGGCCAAAGTAGGATGTAGGGCGAAGGGAGGGTGTGAGGCTGAAAGGGAAAAATCTAATGTGAATAATCAATGCTACTATATATATGATGACTTTATCCACTCGGTCTGTGCGTTTTGATTCAGTCTAACAGTGCATAATGTCAGCAGTGAATACAGTAACTACAGCTGTGAATCGATATGACTATAAACCCTGTTGAGGAAGGTGCTGTGGTCAGTTGAAGGGTGCACTTGAGCAAAAACTTGCAAAAGCCATAAGGGATATGGCTGCAGGCAGCAAGGAGAGAGCAATATATGGAGGCACTCTCATCTTGGGAATTAAAAGAGTCATAAAGCAGAAAAGACGTTCTTCCATCTGTGCCGTTAATTTCACAAAGAATCAAAACAATATACAATATCAAATGCAAATCTTTTCAAAGGGGTGTTTCCAACACACCCTGTAGGAGGCAGGATGTCCTTAACAAGTCTTGGCATTTAGAGAGAATAATAGTAACCTAGCGTGTGCTGCTCGTGAATCTTGGGGTTGAGGCAGTACAATTCCATTAGCCACCCTCCTCCAGCTGAGAGCTCTCTGTCTGTCATTCATCACCAGCTGCAGCACAACACAGTAAGAGCAGCGATGAAAATTAACTTTCTCTGCCACACTCCTCTATTCGTCTCTCTCTTTCACCCTCTCTTCCCCCTCCCAAACTTTCCACATCATAATTAACCTCTAATTCCTGCAGTTTCTATTCTGTGTGTGAATAACAAATGGGAAATAGTGTCTTCCCATGACATCTGGCCACAAGCTGCTCCCTCTTGATACCGCAATTATACCAGGGAGGGCTGAATATCAATACTTGCGACTCCAACTTCAGCCTGATCCACTGAAATAAAAGCTACTCTTTTTAATAAAAGTTTAATTTCAAATTGCAGTTTTATGGGAGAGTGGCTCATTTTGCCTTTTGCAAAGCTCCTACATGATAGCTCTATGTGTGAGTGCAGCACGTGGCACGTCTTTGGTTCTGGACTATGTGGAGCTCCTTGTTTCATATGCAAAAGAGCCCACAGCAGAGTAAAACTCCACGATAGATAATCAACATGAGCAGCCGTTTGAAAATGTCGCAGTTTGGGCATAAACACGCTGGGCAACCCCAATCAGCATTTCTGATAATAAATAACTAAAAAAATGTTGTGACACACACTGCACTGTTTGGTTTTTGTTATATCTACAGATTTTTTATGACTCAATCTGAAGGCTCAGGCTGTGGCAGAGATGCAAGCTGCTTCTTGAGGTAACCCTTTGTGGGTTTAGAGCTTTATTTTGTATCATGATCATGATTTTTATGTAGTTTGTTTGTATTCTTCTTTTCTAAGGTATGATTTTTGCTTCCAGAATTTGTCTTTTATTAAGCCCAGTGCTAGAAATAATGCTTATAACTGAGACTGGTACTTGCAGCAAAATCAGTGGCAGGGTTGTATTAAGCTTTTTGTTCTATGTTAGAACTGAATCAGCTATCAAAAGGTGTTTTGGTGTGAATGGCAGTTTTCAACAGCTTCTGAACAGCACTCATTCGGACCTTCAGAAGCAGTAAATATATTATTGTTTTACTTTGTGATGGCCATCACGATCACATTCTAGTGCGGACGCTTCCTGCTCTGCTCTCCTTTCTGCTTGCATTTTTCTTCTTTTTTTCTTCTTTTTTCTTATCTTTACCGGCAAGAAATTTAGGAACAAGGACTCCTGGTCACTTATAAATCAGGTCACTATACAAATAAACTGCCTTGCCTTGCCTTGCCTTGCCTAGTTTCATATATAGACCATAAGTGACTTTCTGCATCACATGTCCTGGCTTGCAATGATTTGTGAGGAGATCTTACATGCATGTATTTCTTTGAGATCTGATGGAGTGTGCAACTTGAATACTAGAGCCCAGAGATCACATCCATAGTCCTGCCTGTGTTTAGGATTAGGCTAAGATTAAAATGTGAAGTGTTGGATCTCTTGTCATATTAAACTTTCATCTAATGTAGTAAACCGAGCACGTTCCTTCTCTAATCTTAACAATGTTCTTGAGAAAAACAATACAAAGGCTTATTCTGCTGTCTAGTGTTAAGCCTGGGTTTTGGGATTGGATATTTTAATGAAAGATTAATAAAAATAATAATAATAATAATTATCTGTTTATTACCTAATCTTAAAATTAGGGAAATGCAGCTTCAGATTAAGTACACATGACATATCCCATCATGTTATTCAGGATATATGCATGTACTCATTATTTTCCCTTTCTTTGAATCCTTAGCTCATAGTCTCTCCTCATTTCACTCTTTTTTTTCCCTTCTTTCTCTTTGCATAGCCTTCCTTTGCAGTTGGACTGACAGATTTGGTTTGAAGTTCAGATGATGAGAGACTGGTTCTATTTCATGTGTTTTAGTCTATTCTACTTGGGTGATGACTCTGACTGGAGCAGTCTGATAGTGCATTCCACCTAAAATGTAGATGTTTTAGCATGTAAAGAAAAGGTATACAGATTAATTGCATTGTGCTTATTATAGTCATTGTGGGAAAAAGACGAAGTGTGTTGGTTTTACACACAAAAATATACAATTGAGCACAGCAACACAAATATATGCATATACTGTGCCTGTACTTATTCTGCCCACACAGTGGTGAAATTGGGCTTTTTCTCTCTTTTGACATTTTCATTGCCAGGTTTATTATTTTTAACTATCGCTGCCTAAATAAATAATAATAAAATGCCTTCTCTGTGCTTGTTAAGTTTACAAATGAGAGTGCATATGAACTTACCAGTGCAAGTGAACATAAGCACAAACCCAGCTGATTCCCTTGTGGACCACTGGATAACAGTAAACACAAGAGTGCATTAATTAACAGTTTGAAATGTGTGTGTTGGGGATAACATCATCCCAGAGAGGCCATGCATCCAAGTGTGCATGACAGGGAGAACAGCCATGTCTCTGAAGGGCAAGAGGTGGAGTAGTCCTGCATAGCCCCGAGAATGGAACGGATCCAAACAACATTTTAGCCCATTGTTATGCAGGATAATCCACAATCTGGCAACCAGTAGCAGCAGAGCCACCAGGTGGGCCTGTCAACATGCAGAAGATGGACTCAAAGCAGGGATGAAGCATGCTGGGCCAGGCCTGATGAACTGAAGATGTCTAAAATCACTTCTTTGTATAAGTGAGCTGCACACTGTTCTACACTAAGTATATGAGAATATTCTAAATAGACATTGTTAGGACGGCATTTGAAAAGACACCTAGATAAGAAGAAAATAAAATGATATAATGACCTTGTCATAAGTTTCTCAGATCATCAGTTCATGCCATTTCAATGTTTGGTCATTCTTCAAAAGGAAGCAGTTAACATGTTTAAGTGCTCCTAAGCAAGATATATACCACTATATTGCACCGGAATATGTGTGTGAGTGCTCAGATTTGCTGTATAATTTGAGTCAGGCTATTGACTAGTTAATACACTGGAATCTAAAAGACAAGTTGTTAAATAAATATTGAGTTCTGGTTAAAAGGGGGGTCTTTAGTTAATGTTAAAATGTCTCCGTCAAGATATTGAATATCTTCTATAAGTCTGTTGTTTTTTTGCAGCCATCTATTGGGGCAGCAGCACCGGGTCAAGAGGCTGCTCAAGAAGGCTGGTTCTGTGCTGGGGATAACTCTGGAGTGGCTGGAGCTGACTGTCCAGAGAAGAGTGCTGCACAAGCTCCTGAAAATAAAGAACAAATCTTCACATCATTTACACTACATGGTGAAGAAACAGCAGAGTGTGTTCAGTGAAAGACCTCATGAAGATGTCTGCAAAACAGACTGGCACCGGAGCATCACCCTCTGGAACAAGGCAATATCTTCAAATAAATTATTACTGGTTTTTTTTGTTTGTTTGTTTTTGTTGTTTTTTTTAAACAAAAAACAAACAAACAACAAAAAGAGCTACTATATTATTACAATTTCTCTCTGGGATTAATAAATTGTTTTTTATTTAATTTTATTTCACAAGTTCCCATAGACTGTGTGCCAGTCTGTGTGAATATTTTAATGAGTTTTATGACTGAATCAGTATGGCATGAAATATCTCACATTTTTAAGCAAGTTGCACCTGTTAGGTTTAAAAACAACAACAACAACAAAAAAAGAGAATCCGTTCAAGTGTCCATCACATTTGCAACCAATTTAAAATGACAGATGGAGCAGAAGAATCTCTCTGGCTTTGGAAAAACTCTTGTCAGTGATTGATGATAACAAGAAGTCAACGCCAAAGTTTAAGGCAATGACCCAACAGCTCAAACACTCCTATAGAGATGAAATGCACTAGTTCACACATCAGTTTCAGGTTATCCTTGTCAGGAATTGTATTTGTTTGGCTTCTATTTTGTTATTTCTCTTTATTTTTGCTCTTTTGGTGGCTCAGAACCCCTACTGGGTGAAGTGGTAGTGATGCTAATGAGAGATTCTACTCACCTGCTGCTGTTCTACTCAGCCTGCCTACAGCCTGCAGTCTGCTCATCGCCAGATCGTTGCCTTACCTAGTGGTACAATGCCAGCCATTTACAGATTGTTACACTGAAGTATACCTTTTGGATTTTAACGTTCCTGTATTTTGTGTGAATATCCATTTTTCAGACAGATCCCATTTCCAGACTGGTAAACCCTCTCCAGGCCTGTGTTGCCCTCTGTTGCACTGCCACCATCTCTGCCTCAGAAGGTTTTGCTAACCCTGGATTCCTCCAATTCTTTACCAATCTGCTGCCTTCCTGGGTCCAGCATGTCTTCCCCCTAGCCATAACAATTCTGTTTTACAAAAAATCATTTGGGTTGAAAAAAATACTCTCACACGTTAAGACTTTAAAAAGTAGTCTCTGTCTACGATTCTATAATGCGCACTATTAAATCCATGCATGGCATGGATGGAAAGTTCTACTGGAGAACAGCACATTTATAAAAATCGTTATTCTGAAACCTTTCAGACATTTATGTTCACAACTTATAAATGGTGAACACTGAGCATGCATGAACCCATTTAGATCTCTTACTAAAAAATTGCGCTGGCTCCTGGAATGTGTAAGTTTGCAAGAACAAACAACAAACAGGGAGTAGAGCATCAAAGGTTAACTGCATCACCTTGTCAACAAAAATGTGAACTTTGTAAAAAATATTCTATGGATATGTGTTTGCATGTGTGAGTTTCAACAGGCTGGCATTTCTGTAAAATAAGGTCACTGGATTAAAACGCTTTGAGAAAGACTATTTAAATCTGAGTCTAAATGGGTGTGAAGGACAGACCGATTTCCACTGAGAGCTGAAGCTGGACCACATTTCTGCAAGCTCAGGGAACATCCATGCATCCAACATTCTAAAACCTAAATCCACCACTGAACGGCTGATGTGAGCTGACACTGACTGAATGAGTATCAAGAACAAAAGAGGGCATAACAAGAAAATGTAACCTTGCAAACGGATGACTTGTCAGACATGGTAGGTCACATGTCACTAGCTTGTCCTTCACATTTAAAAGTAAAGCAATGGGGAGTATTACCCTTCAAGAGGTTAAAGCTTGCTTGAAAAATAACACATCCAGAAGTGTTTTCATGGTTTACTTGTATGTGCGATCCTACTCAAACCAGCCTTGAAGTGTCTCTGGTGGCATTTAGATGCACACGTTTCTTCTCCACAAGGTCCGGAATAAATGATCCAGCCAAGAGAAGCTCTCATCGCTCACATGCCATGCTCCTCTGCCATTACTCAGCCTTGATCGGCTGGATCTCAACCTCCCTCCCAATGAGAGAGGCAAGAGGAGAAATGAACAGCGATAAACAACCAAACAAGCAAATTCAAAGTGGAAAGGGAGACACGCAGAAGGAAAAGGACTGAAGGGATGAGAGAAAAACAGATAAACATACATGAAGGATGAGAGAGATGAAAAAGTGTTGAAATGCAAATAATTTACCTGAAGTGGAGTGGTGTTTTCTTGTGTTTGTCTCTTGAGAAAATAACTAATTGATCTGTCCACGGTGCGATTACCTCTCATCACAGGCTGATTGACTGGCTGTCACAGACACTCACTCTCTCTGAATGCTCAAATGCACAGGGCATCTGTCTCTATCAACCACACACGGCGCGCATGTGTGTATGCGTGTGCACTCAAATTCACAGGCCCTGACAGGGACCTATCAAACCTTAGCATCAGTCCCAGATGCAGGCAGAAGAGACAGAGACAAGTTTGACAAATGACAGCAGCATTGTTTAGAAGAGAGATTTGATTGAGTGAGTGTCCCAGAAATGCTGGCATATAGTGCAGGTGATGGGACCTCACCAATGCAGAGGGGGTTGGGGTAGAAGCAGAGACAGAAGCTACATGGCAGATACATTTTCAAACTAGCTTACAAATAAAGAAAATGAAAGAATTACATATTGAATGCCTGCCAGCAACAGCTTTTCTGCTTCTTCTTGAAGGTTTTCAGCTCTGATTTCTATTGTTTGACCTTGAGCCAGCAGTAACCCCATAGGTTTTTTTTTTCTCCAGTAGAGAGAAACAAATTTAAAGGAACTATTTTGGTTTATGAGTGTAGCATTAGGCAGACTGCAAGATCTCAGGCTGAAAGTCGGTTGACCTCTAAACCGGTCAGGGGTGAAGGTCACTGTTTGAGGGTCAACTGAGCTGTGGTTGTATGCTGAAAGAGTGGTCAGCCTGAGAGGAAAAACAAGAGAAAGGAAGGATGAAAAACATAATTCATCCTCTAACAGATGAAAGTGACCCACAGTGCAGAGACATGAGCAGCATATTTCATAGCCTCGGGTGTGAGTGGACAAGCAGAGAAATGGAAGTCACACAGGCTGGAGATTTATATGAAATATTACAAAAGGAGCTAAATTATTTACATTTTAATCCTGGTTGTGAAAAGACACAAATAAATTTGGCTTATAGAGGATGCTGATTATAGAATCCTGCAGTAAAGAAAGCAGTCAACGGTGCATCTCAAACAATCAAAGACAGTGAGAATACAGTAATCAAGACAATTGTTTGGGTTTGATGTCTGTTGACATTGTGAATCTTAGCATCTCAGTTATGATGTATCTTGTGCTTCATGCTCCAGTGTGCCATGGAAAGGCTGTCAGTGGTTCTGCCTGCCACAGTGAGGTCAGAGATCATGTTAGGTTATGGATGGTGGAGGGAAAGCAGCTCCAGGCAGCATTGTGCAGCTCTCCAAAATGTGATGTGTTTGTGGGCGGACAAAAAGGCATACTGTTGTTTTTTTTTTTTTTTTTTTTGTTTTTTTTCCCTCGTTCCCCACTGCCCACAATACTGTGATCATCCTGTATTGCTCAGTCTGAAGAAGCCTCAGTGGAAAGAGTGGATGCAAATCATCCAACTGTGCATTGTTAGAAGGCTACCCCTTAAGGAGCTGCAGTGGATGCATACCAAAGCCCATCCAAGAGGTCAATTCATGGTCTTGTTTTACATCTCAGAAGCCAGCCACTGATTTCCTGTCTCACTGTGCTGCTCTGTGAACACATTTCACTAGGAAAAATATTTTTCTGATATTTTTTGTGAAAATTGTGTTATTTTTCTTGAATGCAGCTCTGGACTGACTTTGCATTGTGATAATGGCCACATTAATTTGTCTTTACTTATTACTGGAAAAGTTAACTTTGACCACATTTGATGGTACTGTTAGTGGAATTTATTCACATCAAGGGGCATAGAAAGCAAGACACATTCATCTGCATACCCACACCTCAACCTTCCTTCAAAACCTAAAGGAAAATATACAGTATACCACTGTATAGTTAGCCCCTTCTCCGCACATACACTGCAGTGCAACATGACAGAGAACAAGGAGGACAAACTGTCACATCTTAGGACATACACACGTGGACAAAATTGTTGGTACCCTTCGGTTAATGAAAGAAAAACTCATAATGGTCACAGAAATAACTTGAATCTGACAAAAGTAATAATAAATAAATATTCTATGAAATTAAACCAATGAAAGTCAGACATTGCTTTTCAACCATGATTCAACAGAATTATTAAAAAAATAAACTCATGAAACAGGCCTGGACAAAAATGACGGTACCCCTAGAAAAGACTGAAAATAATGTGACCAAAGGGACAAGTTAATCCAAGGTGTGTCCATTAATTAGCATCACAGGTGTCTACAATCTTGTAATCAGTCAGTGGGCCTATATATAGGACTACAGGTAGTCACTGTGCTGTTTGGTGACATGGTGTGTACCACACTCAACATGGCCCAGAGGAAGCAAAGGAAAGAGTTGTCTCAGGAGATTAGAAAGAAAATTATAGACAAGCATGTTAAAGGTAAAGGCTATAAGACCATCTCCTAGCAGCTTGATGTTCCTGTGACTACAGTTGCACATATTATTCAGAAATTTAAGATCCATGGGACTGTAGCCAACCTCCCTGGACGTGGCCGCAGGAGAAAAATTGATGACAAATCAGAGAGAAGGATAATATGAATGGTAACAAAAGAGTCCAGAAAAACTTCTAAAGAGATTAAAGGTGAACTTCAAGTTCAAGGAACATCAATGTCAGATCGCACCATCCGTCGTTGTTTGAGCCAAAGTGGACTTAATGGGAGACGACCAAGGAGGACACCATTGTTGAAAACAAATCATAAAAAGCCAGATTGGAATTTGCCAAACTACATGTTGACAAGCCACAAAGCTTCTGGGAGAATGTCATATGGACAGATGAGACAAAAATGGAACTTTTTTTCATAAAGTTTTTATTTATTATTACTTTGTTCAGATTCAAGTTATTTCTGTGACCATTGTGAGATTTTCCTTTCATTAACTGAAGGGTACCAACAATTTTGTCTACGTGTGTAGATAGTGTCTTTTAAGGAAATGAAAAGACTAAAATACCTAATTTCACATCATATTGACCTAATAAAAACATAGCCATTCATCTTATATTGCATCTCTGCCAATGGATCACAAAAATGTGACACAGAAACTTCTTTTCTATCAGTGAGACCATGTCACGATTTATAGCAAACTTTACCAAACTGTACAGATTTTCAAGTTATTGAAGGAACAACAAAAAGAGAGCTTCATAAAAAGATCCAGCATCCAGCATTTGGCATCTGTTTCCTCTTGCAACTTTCCAAAAACTTTTCCAAGAATATTCAGGAGACTGGAACATTGCAAGGATGTGCTCAAGTTCCACCATTTTTCTGAATCAGGAAAGAGGAGAAAAACAGATAATGAATGTGAATGTGCAAAAACACAAAGCCATTGAATGGCAATTACCACGCACCGCCTGGCACAGCTGACAGTTTGAGAGAAGCGATCTTAATGTGTTTTATTCTTGCAAACAAAAGACAAAAGACGAACGAAAGCAGATACACAAGAGCCAAACTGGCAAGCAGCAAAGCTGTAGCCAGTTCATCCACTGCCCATGCACATGACCCCAACAACCTTTACATAACTTATAATACTGAACTAAGATGTCTTTGTGTTTCAAGTCACAATAAAGGGCACAAAAACTGAACTTTGCCTTTCCCATCAAATAATGCATGTAGCTACTTGAGGGTCACTTTTGTACTTAGTTTAATGCCACTGCAGTCCTAGAAGTCACCTCCTTACGGACTGATCAACAGCTGACAACCTCTGATGTGCCTCAATCTGTCTTTTTCTTCAATCCAACCACATACAGTAACCTCCTATCATCCCCACCTCCACCATTTTTGTCACCGTGGCGCGCCGCTGCAGAATAACAGGAAACAATGAGTGAATCAGAGGGGAGTCATGGTGTGGGCTGCCACTCTGATGCTACTACTAATGAGCTGTAATCTGTAGCAGCAGGAGTCAATGCCTTCTCAACAAAATGGCTGTTTCTCAGCACATTCGCTCACTAATAGAGGGAGAGGCAGCAGATTTTAGTCACTCATTTTCCAAGAACAAAAGAAGGGAGAGGAAGACAGTGTCAGAAACCACCTTAGGATGCAAGATAAGCCTATTGGAAGGCTTTAAGTTGAGTTATCTGGGCAGGCATGGAGGAGAACATGAAAAAGTGTCAAATTTCCAAAGTCTAGGGAGCTAATAGTGTGTCCCCTTCGACTTTTCAAGCCCCTGAGCTGCATTTCCCTATTAACAACCTCTCTCCAGCTGATTTGTCCAGTTTCAGGGGGGAAAAAAAAAAAAAAACTTTCACCTGCTGTGTTAGACAGCTCAGCACACCCCATGCTGTCCTACCTCTCCAACTCCACACTTCCCCCACTGTGTGTGTCCTTGTATTTCATCACCCATCAGGTCTGTCTATGATATTTGCCATCCGGCTGAGGTCTACTCACAGGGAGAAACAATAGAAATGGTAAACAAAGATGATAAGTTAAAAAAAAATGTCATTCCAAATAATCCCTGTTATATATCTGCATTCATCCTTAAAAACACGGCACAACCTGTATGAGGGTCACGGAGGAAATATGTTTCTATGACAGCACTCACTACTGTGAAATAGAAAATGATTATGGTCATTGCAGCAGCAACATAAAAAGAGAAGAAATTAATTTATTTCAATCCAGACCTGCCTTGAAAAAAAAAAGATAGTGTCACAGGGGTACCAAAGGAAAACAAAATGCTTCGAAGGAGAAAGATGAAACAAGTAGAAAGCAAGAAAGAGGCAGGTTGAGCAGTTGTTTCCACCTCAGGGTAGCCTGCTAAAAGCTATCTGTTCCCCTGGTGATGGTGCACAGCACAAGCTCTGAAGCTGGAAAACAGAAGCTTAAGATAGGCTTGCACACACTGACACACACACACATGTACACCCCACCCTTGCTTCCATCAGTCTTTTCACCATCCATTTTCCCCTTCTCTTTCCATCATTTCCCATACAGTGGCTTTCCCTGGCCCTTCATCCAGCCTGTCAGCACTTCATTAGCAGGCATCTGTTAGAAAGTAATCTCATCGCACTGGTGTAGAACTACTAAGACACTCTCTTACTATTCTGCTATCCAAAAGCAGGGAGCAAGTCAGGCTGCAGCAGCAGCTGTGGCCAGCCTCAACCCCAAACAGAATCAGTCCTGCTTTATTACATGTCAGTATCTCTTCCTTTGTTTTGTTTTTTTTTTGTTTGTTTGTTTTTTTATTATTATTATTTATATATTTTTGTTATTCTTTTGTCTGGTGAAGAGATTATGCCCCAGGCCAGAAAGGGATGCATCAGCAGGAGGAGTTGGTAAAGAAATAAAGGATGAGGGAAGTCAGTGTTGAGAAAAAGAGGAGGGAAAGCTCTGGATTTCTCATTGCTCAAACCACAGGTGTTTCTTTAATACCTTGCTTTGTAGGAAATGAGAAGAGAGGGGGGGTTCCTCTTCTTCTGCTTCTTCTTCCCTCCAGGCTGCTGCACATTCTCTAGATTTCTCTTCATTTCAGACAAAGCCAATTTTAGCTCCACTTTGCAACATATGGTGCCGCCCTCCTTCCTACACGCCTGTCGCCCTGCGCACAAAGGCCACTTCCTCAACACATTCTGCCCTCGCCATTACTAGATTCATCAAAAATTAAAGCGGCAAGTCAAGAAGGCTGCAGGGGAGCTGGAAACTCCTGAAGCAGGATTCATGGTGCAGATACAAAACCGAAGAGATGAAAATCTGGTCTGTTTTTATCATATTCATACAAGAACCACACTTCCACATATGGTGGGAGAAGGCTTAGTTGCCCTGTTTGGAGCTGACAGGCTGTTATATGCGGCTCACTATGTTCATATTCAACACGCCAGGCTGCCTCCACCCGCCCTCCTTTTCTTTCTCATCTCACTTGGTGATAAATACGAGTAATAAAGCAGATACATTAGTAGAAGATTGTCTTTTTTTCATTTAAGTGGGAGACAGAGATAGATATTGATCATGTGGGGAGACAATGTCTTGCCAGGCCAATCTGTCTTACACTGCAACGGGTAACACATCAGCAATAATATACAGTGCTACGGGGTAAGAATTACTTTTTAGTATACGGGTTATTTATGGTTTACTTTTAGCATAATGTTAGATATTAGACTTTTTATGAGCCCCATACAAATATAAGGCCAAGCATGTTATGTATTTTACTCCAAAATCCTTCAAATTACCCCTAGTGGTTGAAGATAATAAATAAAACATTTTGACCTGTATCACATGAAATTCACTTATCTGCTTAAGGATTTATTAATGTGCGGTTTCATATTTATGCTCTCTGAAACTTCTCAAAAATCACATGGTGTGGGAATTATTATGCTAATACATGCTGCAGACAGACCTTTGTAGCTCATTCCTTCTGTGACATGGCCACGACCCATATCTGCATCTCATGCATCCTCCCTGATGTCCAAATCCATTTAGTATAAATGGCATGGGTGGGTATTTGCTCATGGCCGTAGCACAACAGTGACATAATACTGGAATGAGATTGTGCATTGATGTGGCAAAAAGGAATCTGTCAATACAAACACACTGGTTTGGCAGGTAATCTGGGCACAGTCAGAGAAAAGAGAGCTGGAGATTATGTAGGAATGGGTGAGGATTTTTTACAGCTTCAGTAACAGGAAGCACCTTCACTACAAGTGACCCACCGGATGTGTCTGTCAAATCTGCTTCCCAGGTGGCAGCCTTGCATGTATATGTATATATATATATATATATATATATATATATATATATATATATATATATGTGTGTGTGTGTGTGTGTGTGTGTGTGTGTGTCAGTGTGTGTATGTGTGCATGAAAGCTCTGCGTTAAAATCTTGTTGACTGAGCCAGCACACCTGTCTACATTTGCAGGACAGGCAGATCTGTTTGTATGCATCTGAAACTGAATGCATTGTGTGTGTCTGCGTGTGTGTGTTTGTCCAGAGGTGCTCACAGTGTGAGCGATAGGCAGAGCTCATACACAGGTCAAGCTTGAAGGCAGCCAGAGGGATGTGTGCATTGAGCTGTGACTGCCAACAGTTGTGCAGGTCTTTACTGTCTCCATCCCTTCATCTCTCTTTCCTCAACATCATCCCCCTTTTTGAGAACAAGCAAGGACAGTTGCACACTATCAGCCATGACTGTCCGACAGCAGAAACATTTCCTTATTTACTGATCTTGGTTCAACAGGTACACTTAAAAAAATGTCAGAAATACAACATCCCAGCAGTGTGCTCAGTCTATACAGGGATCACCAAATCCAAACCTCTTGTGCTAGTACCTTCTGGGCTTTCATATCCGGGGGTGGGAGGGATATCACAGTTTTTCATGCTATTATCCCATTTTATCTTTTGATACGTTATCAAATTTTTATTATTATTTTTTGTTTTATATGTGTTTTACAAAGCTGAACTGATGTAAGAGAAACCATTATTTGTTCCATTTGTATTAAATAAAAAATTATAGCTCAGTACTGAAAAAATGGGTAGTTAAATAATAGCTAATGTAACAGCTCAACCAAAGTCGATCTTATAATTTATCTACATATGCATAAAAATGAAGTAAACATTTCTCTCGCATATATATGAGAGAAATGTTAAAATCTCACCTTGATCTGAAATAAACAGTTGTCTAAACTCTTTGCTGACATTGTACTGTAAACAAATAAACAGACAAGGTTTAAATAAATTAACTACAGCTCTTTGTTAAAAACATTTAATATATTTCCTAAAGAAGCCAGAAGAAAACTTTGCTCATTCATCTAACAAATAAGAATATTCCTTTTTTTCTTTTTTTTTTCTTTTTGCTTTTATTTTGTTTTTACTTCTGTATTACCTAGAGTAGATTTGAACTGTGCAGAATTTCCCTTTTTCACTGTTCTGGGTTGTAGAAGATACCACATTTTTGGACTGGATCCATTTGGCAGGCAGAGATGGAAATGTTGTACTCTGAATCATTTTGAGGACACTGTGAAGGAAGCAGCAGCCTTCCCACAACTCAACATCTCTGAAGATGTACTGGAGAATTTAATGTTTTCATCTTTGATTGTTTACATCTTATGGAAATGCATTCATAAGGAGCTTTATACTGCAAGTATTAATAGCATTTTATTGAAAGGTGATATTGACAGTTAATGTAAACAATGACAAAGTCTAATATGTTGGGTTTGTTTTTTTCTAAAACAGCAAGTCCTGTAATCCATTGGCAGTTCCTTAGTCTAGCTAGACCAGCATTCTTGTAACTTAAATGAAAAACTCAACTCACGTCAACTTTTATTTGTTGATCTCTGTCCTACTGCACATGTTCAGAGACATAAATCCTCCAAACCTTTCCTCTGTCTGAACATATGGTGAGCTGATTTAAATGGATTCTCAAATGATATATAAAGCAGTAAATCTCCATGCATGGCGAGCCACAGAAAGTACAAGGGCTGCCGTGTGAAACTAAAAGATGGGTGGAAAGAGAAATGATGTTATTTACGGTGACGGCGACACTTCTTTTTCCAGTTGAGGAGACCGTCGGTGTACTCCCAAGTACACACAGCAGGTAATGAGCAGACGTCTGCTGGGAGAAGTTTCCATTCACCAGTTAATTGTGAAACAGGGACACACATTTGAGCGCATTCAAAAATAAACACTCTTTAACCATATACAATCATAAATACTTCACAGCACACATTTAAGAATGCATTGCCTGTGACAAGAATAAGAGAGAATTGTGTGAAAAGCCAACATCTATGCACTCCAGCTGATGCCAACTTGAAACTACCCTTCTAGTCTTTCAGTGCACCATATTTAAGTTGCCTTTAAATAAATATGCAATACACAGATCTACCAATAGTTCAGTGGCTATATGTAGAGCAGCTGAAAAAGCAAGGCTGATAGGTGTCAGAGATCATGTTCACGCCTCACATCTTGAAAGCCATATCAATATTCCATGTCCATGGAAGTGTCTGGCCATGAGAGATGATTGATGTGTTTCTGTGGCGATGGTTGGAAACAGAGCCTGGGGAGACACGGGGGCAGCAGTGAGTGAGCATGCCTGCCTGAATAACACAGAGCTCCATTTACCCAAAATGCAAACTCAAGACAAATCGATCAGCTGCTCCCACATTAACTCCTGTGTATATATACGCATGTGTCATCGGTAATGGATGCAAACACAATATGCAGATGGCAAATATGCTAACGCTTGGGTGATTCTGTAGTCAACATTTGAAATGTTGAGTAATTATGCTGTGCCTAATGGCACTTCAGATGATGGTTCATATTTAGTATTCAGGAGACCGTGCAGCCCACCAGATTAATTATTCACTAAAACCATCACATCCATGCGATCCATGTCAAGGTTCTTATGTGAAATGGACATCAAGGCTCTAGCAATGTAATTAAAAGCATTTGTTACAGATGCTTGCATGTACAGCATGCCATGTCAATTTAAACGGGACAAATTCAGTCACCAACAGGACTTAACACTATTCCTGAAGTCTATACTGATTTATTATAGAAAGAAAATGCAAAAATTTAAAGAATTACATGACTATCAACCACATGAGATTTCTTTCATTCTGACAACCCCCAAATAGAAAGTTTTCCAGCTGATTTAAGGTTGCTTTTGAGTACATTTTAATGCATTTGTCTGGCTGTACCTTAGGCCATCTTGTCTCACTTTGAATAGAGGTAACATCTCAGTTGAAATAGTTTTGATAAATATTAAAGAACAGCATAACCTGAGGGACTAAAAGTAATCCAAAGTGCAGAACCATAAAATGGTAAAAGGAGAAAGAGGGGTGAAGGATTAGAATCTGTGTTCCGGTGAGTTTACGTGGACTTATACACAGAATGTGTACATTAAAAACTTCATCAGCGTGCTAAAGTCCTGGCCTTCAGTAATTATATGTGCCATATTTGCCATTTGTGCAAGACAGAACAGTACACAAAGTATGGTTTAATGTTGAAGTACTCACAGTGCCAGGGTTTTCTTGCATGTCATCCATAAAAAATCATGAGTTGTGTAAAGGAAAGATTGGATGCAATTAAAAATATGATTTTTCTACACATGTAAGATTTTTGAACATGTGGTATGGTTAAAACCTCCTCTTAACTTTCTACTTTTACATGTTATATTGCACCCATAGCAATAACTGTACATGTCAACTGTAGATGTCGGAGCGAAGAGTCTGGTTGCAGCTCAGCCGCGGAAAGCATTCACCACAATCAAAACATGCTTATGAGCTGCACCTGTTGCAGCACTACTTATTTACCCAGTAAGGACTGCACATGATTTGAGCATTGCCTCAAGTCATAGCCCTCACTTAAGGCACATTACAAGGGGGCAGCTAAAAACATGAAGGGAATAACAATTTCAACTACACAAGCAGAATGTCAACTGAAATTAGCAATATAAAAATTTGGTCTTGTTATACATATTAATCTAGCTGTTTAAATATGGGATAAATCAGTGTCTCTTAATAGCCCTATTAAAGTTTCACTTTAATCCAAATTTAGTTCTTTTTTGGTCTAAACATCTATTAACTATTTGCATGTTTATTAGACCTCTTTTCTTACAGTGGCTCTGTTACGCTCATTTCAAATGAGCATAACAGAGCCACTATTTTTCACACTAGCATTTCATCTTTCATATATTAATGTGTGAGTCCACAAGGGCGTGAATCAAGTAGTTGTTGTTGGGAGCATGCACTGTTTTCATCATAGAAACACCAGCAGAACCTGAAACAAACTAAGATAATATAAATACTCAGTAAACAATGTCAACATCAAACACACAGCCGTACATGTTTGAGCCCAAATCAGACCATAAAAACAAGAATGAACAACTCAGCAACCTGCAGCAAAGAATGCAGCAGGACGTATCTGTTTGGTTAATACTCTTAACAGTCCGATATAACATTGTTTGCCGTCCTTTACACACCTTACATATTTGTACACGCCCTGTTAATAGTTATACATGTGGCAAATGTACCACAATGCCAACAGAGGTGGAAAACTTCTGGTGCCAAGAAATAGATAAGGTCATGATGCCATATGCTAACACTTCTATGCAGTTTTAAGCTATAGTAAGCTGGTTGTTACGTTTGGAGCATTTCCATCTGCAGTGTTGATTGCTAAATTTCTGGTCATCATTACATGTGTGTTACCTGCTGGTAGCGATCAGGTAAAATAACTATGCGTTAATTCTTTTAGTTTGACCACTGCTCACACACTAATCCAAACCAAACAGACAACTCATTTGGTTTCACTTACAGCCTGTGGCTCAGCATCAGAAATGCAGTCCTTGACAGTAGGAACAAACCCTCCCTTCAGCTAAAACCTGGTCACAAATTCCTTGTCGGACTGGCCCTTATTCACCTAGCGGTCTTCAGCAGTCACAAATACAAACATTGGTGCAACTCTGGGGCTGGCTCCTAATAACAAACTCCATCCATTGCTGTCTAAATGTAATTTGCTTCATGACTTTAAACAAATGTAGCTTTTCCTCACAGCCAAAGAAACATTTCTTGTGTGACATGTTGACACTAAAAACGTTGCCGTGTCTTCCCCCTTACACTGAGCAGTGAAGGTGGGCGTGCCTTTCTTCTTGTGAACATGCACAATCTGGAGAAGATGACCAATATCTGAAAATAAAACACATTGCTATTGTGTGTGCCCATCCTTTAATTCCATTACATACAGTTCAGACTTGTTTGCAGTATATGTTAGTAAGTATTAAAAAGCACCAGAGTGTTCATTTAAGGATGAAGCCAACACATTCAGTTGCAGTAATGAAAAGCAGTGCACATTCGAAAGTGGGTACAGAAATGCACATACAGTGGGCCACGTTTAAGAAGCAGCCTCTGTGAAGAAGCATGACAGGTTATTTAATAGGCAGATAAGTAATTCCCAGTTTATATAAATATGAAATCAAATTTAATATAAACTGCACCTTAAAACAGGTTCACGTGTCACTGTGACATGACAGTTTTATCTAAGATCTATTTAGAAATTTTATGGTGCCAAAAAGTTCAGCTCCATTGTTCTTGTGCAGCCATAACATTAAAGTATATTATCTGTGCTGGAGCTCAAAGTGATCTCTATCGGTCACAATATGAACCAAGGTCTGTATCCTCATAAGACCCCTCCCAAGCCATATATATGATTTATCTTCCTGAGCCTGAGGATTCTCTTGCATCAGAATTGTACTGTTAACCAGTTTTTCTTTCTAAAGAAGTAAGGAAATATTTCTCTGTCTCAGCTGTCTGTGCTGCCCATCAGCATGAGCTCAATTCTGCCTATCAAGTAAAAATCAAATATCTCCCTTTAAGTTCCGGCTAAATTAATTTTTGCTCACCCTTGCCTGTTTTTACATTCTCATTTTGGGCATATTATGTAAATTGAGGATGTTTCTGTCAAGCTTTGATTGCAATTTCTTTTTTTTTTTCCAACAAGTCTACAACAAGTGACTATGAACTTTGATTTCTAGTGTAAGGCATCTCTCTTGAGCTTTGTTTTTTGAGCTGTTTCTTTTTACAGCTTGCCCTACTAAGGTTTTCATCCCGCTGCTGTTTCTATCCTCCCAAGACTTTCTGCCTGGATCCATAATTCTCTGGCAGCCCACGCAAGCAGTCCTGCTTTGCTTATCTGCACCGATATATCCAGCACTAAAAATGCCCTCATAATTTCAGTCATGGCACCACAGCTTTCTTTTGGCAAAATAGATTGCTTGGCCACCCACAGCTTGCCTCTTCAGATTGAATTCAACAAGCTAACTCCACAGCTGCTGGGGCTTGGTCAGCCCTGCCTCCCGCACTTACATTGTTCCACACAGACTCATCCCAGGCATCATGTTTCCTTTTACTGCTTTCTTAGAACCCCAAAGCTCACTTCTCAGAACCATGTAGCCTTAATCATCCTTGACCTTGAGCTTTAATCCTTTCTGTGTTTTTCTTTTTTTTTTCCTAGCATCTGTTTCTGAATGTGCCATAATTTTACCTACACAGTGAATATTTCTTCATTTATTTACATACTGCCTCATTGTTTTTAGCTACATAAACATGTACCTCTTATTACCTGCCATCCCACCCTATCCTCTTTGGATTCATTCATCTGATTTGATCCTACCAGTTTTTTTATTTTTTTTTATTATTATTTTATATTTGAATAGAGTAACCTGCTTGTTCCCTTTCATCTCATATTACATCTTCTGCCCAGATTACATGTCTCCACCTACTAAACTCAGACATGACTATGCTCCTCTTTCTTGTGCATTTCTAAGGAAACTAATGATGAAAGAAAGTTATCCAAAGTGCATTAAGAGTTCAGTGCTTAATGTCTGCTGTGGCTTGTCTGTTTTGCATTTAACTGAGAAATGCAACCAATTTGCCAACTTTTTTAGCCAAAAAATTAAAACAATCAGGCAAAATATTAATTCCACACAGTCACACAAGAAAAGTAGTCTGTGTCTAAAACCCGGAAATAATTCTGATGTTATGTTGCAATTTAAAATGGTTGATTTAAAAATCCTACAAAAAACAGTTTGGCATTTGAAATCAACAACATGCACTCTGGACATGATACCATCCAACTTTTTAAACAGTTTTTTCCTCAGTAGAAAGTGATCTCCTACTAATAGTTAACAGCTCACTGGCATCAGGCATTTTTCCCAAGTCACTAAAGATAGCTGCTATTAAGCCACTCCTAAAGAAAAGGACTCTAGACGCCTTTATAATGAACAACTATAGACCTGTCTCTAACCTCTGTCTTTTTCCAAGATTATTGACAAAGTTGTATTTCACCAGCTTCATGACTTTTTAAATGAAAGTGGAAATCTTGATAAATTTCAGTCCGGCTTCCGACCTCATCACAGCCCTGAAACAGCTCTGGTCAAAGTGTTAAATGAGATTAGGTTGAATACTGATTCTGGTCAAGTATCAGTCCTGGTTCTGTTGGATCTCAGTGCTGCGTTTGATACTGTAGATCACAGAATCCTGTTGCACAGGCTGGAAAACTGGGTTGGACTTTCTGGAGCGGTCCTTAACTGGTTCTGGTCCTATTTAGAAGGCCAGAGTTATTTTGTTACGATTGGCAGCTATGAATCCGAGCGAGTGGCCATGACCTGTGGAGTCCCCCAGGGGTCAGTCCTTGGACCTCTTCTGTTCAACTTGTATATGCTCCCTTTGGGTCAGATATTACAGAACTATAGCATTTATTATCAAAGTTATACACAACTTTATGTGTCTCTGTCACCAGATGACTGCAGCCCAATATACTTATTGTGTCAGTGTCTGGAGCAAATAAACACCTGGATGAAGGAGAATTTGCTACAATTAAATGAAGACAAAACTGAGATTATTCTGTTTGGTAGCAAAGAGAAGAGGGTCAGGATTGGCAAACACCTGGAGACTTGGGCTTTTAAAATCATCAACCAAGTTTGTAACCTTGGAGTGTTGATAGACTCTGACTTGACTTTCAGCAGCCACATCAAAGTTGTCACTAAGAAGCTTTTTACCAGCTCAGAAACATCAACAGAATTAAAAGTTTAGTCTCCCAGTAAGACCAAGAGAAACTCATCCATGCAGTCATCTCCAATAGGCTGGATTATTGTAATGGTCTTTTAACAGGACTTCCTAAAAAGAAAAAAACATCTGCAGCTCATCCAAAACACTGCTGTTAGAGTTTTAACCAGGACTAAGAGATCTGAACACATCACACCAGTTTTGAAATCTTTACACTGGCTTCCAGTCAGTCACAGAATAGATTTTAAAACCCTTCTGATTGTTTACAAATCCCAGAATGGTTTAGGCCCAGAATACATCTGTGATATGTTAAGAGAATATAAACCTAGCAGAGCTCTTATATCCAAAGACTCTGGTCAACTAGTCCAGACCAGAGTCCACACTAAACATGGAGAAGCAGCATTTAGCTGTTTTGCTGCAAAGAAGTGGAATAAACTGCCAGTAGAGATTAAACTTTCACCAAATGTAGACATTTTTAAATTCAGGTTAAAAACATTTCTTTTCTCATGCGCCTATGCATGAAATCTCCATGTTAACTTTTTTTTTTTTTTTTAACTTATCTTGCTTTTAATCATTTTAATGTAATTTATTATTTTATTGTGATTATGTGTTGATGCCTTTTACTATTTCTAAATATCTGTAATGCCTTTGTTTTATGTAAAGCACTTTGAATTGTCCTGTACATGATGTGTGCTATACAAATAAACTGCCTTGCCTTGCCTTGCCTTAACCTTCCTGGGACCACTATCAAAGGCTTCCAGTCAAATATAGTGTACCACAAACCTTTGAAGGTGAATAGTAGAATGAATGATAAAAATGTTGTGGAGGTGTAAATGCAAATAAGACACATCCAGACTCAAGGAGCAGAAGGAAAAACCAAAAACATAGAATGAAAAAAGAAAGCTCCGTGTCTCTGGAAATGGGCTTTAAAATCTAGACAGTTGTCTAAGCACATCAACTTTTTTCTTTTCACTTTGATGTTTAACAGTGTTCACTTGCATACAGAAAGAACAGTGAATAAAAGGGTAGTTAGACCCATTAATGCAGTTTTCTTGCACAGATCCCTCTCCTTGGTGTAACCTAAAATAGTCAGTGTCTCTTTTATGTGAAATTTACATAAGATATACAAAGTTGATCTGAATGTTGGTTTTTCTCAACATTTTGGTTTTATTTGGCATAAGCTTTTGTTGGATAATGTGGAAAAACAGGGAGGCCTTGGTAACCTGCACAAGAAAACCATGTAGAAATCTCACAATAAAGGGCCAAAAAAAAAAAAAAAGCTACATTTTCCTTCTGCAGTTATTGCAACACAACTTTTGTTGTCCTACTGATGAGTATTGATGACGAGATGAAGATTCATGAAGCCTTGAAACCTTCCAACCAACTGGTTCACAAAAGGTTTCATTTCTTGAGGCTTCAAATACACACAAATCCTTCCCTAGTGTTACAGAAGAGTTTCTTGGCTACTACCTTCTAATTAATATATTGTGGTAGTAGTAGACATACCAATGTGAACGTCCTCCTTTACATTTAGGTCCTCACCTCCACACACGTAACAGTATCCAC
The DNA here is from genome assembly GCF_017639745.1 of Melanotaenia boesemani. NCBI lineage: Eukaryota > Metazoa > Chordata > Actinopteri > Atheriniformes > Melanotaeniidae > Melanotaenia > Melanotaenia boesemani. Next base: position 13,207,387 of record NC_055682.1, on the reverse strand, counting down.
TAGTGAGGGAAGTGGTTGTTTCCCTTTGTGAGGTCACAAAGGGAAACATCTCAGACTCACCCGTTTTGAGCACACCTTCACTAAAAAGTGGAGCAAGCAAGTGAGAGAGGTGCCAGAATTTTTCAATGTTTGGGCCTCATACACAAATATGTGGATATATATAAAGAGAGAATTTGTTTAACTTCAGCAGAACAAGCATTGATTTCAGTCAGGGTTGGTACAGTCAGTTAGGTGAGTTTACTGCTTGAGTTTCTGTCTTGGTTTCGGGTTATTGTTTACATTGCTGGTGTGGGGCTCTGTCGTTAGCACGGTTGCAATCAAGCAAAGTGAGCTCAGCTGTGTCAGCTCCAGGTACTTTACCACACATGGTGCGCTGAAGCGTCAGCAAGGCGTCAGCCATTGTGCCAGCCCACGTCGGGTTAAGACCGCAAAGGGTAAAGACCCGCAAGTCTACCTGCGCGAGTCCACTGAGCAAGGGCACAAGATTAAACCTCCTCACAACTATATTAACGCACAATGTGCTTCAAACCCATCCCTGTCAGATATGGGTACAGACCAAGGCGTGTCACCCATAGACACCACAATCCGCAAAACCTGTCCTTTCCAATGGCATGCACATCAGTCACACCCTCTGTTACCTTTGGTCTCTGGAACTGTCAGTCTGCAATGAACAAAACGGAATTCATCAGTTCATTGATAAATCTCTCTGACATTCAAGTCCTAGCCCTGACTGAAACCTGGATCCGTCAAGAAAACACAGCTACACCGGCTGCCCTTTCTCTCAATGCAGAATTTACCCAAACACCTCACTCAGCTGGACGAGGAGGTGGAACGGGCATTCTTATTTCTAAAAAGTGGAACTTTACTGAGTTTGTCTCTGAAATGGACATGATTCTCTCTGACATTCCTGATGATGGCACACCACTAATTGTCATGGGAGACATGAACATTCACATTTGCAAACCACAGGCAACTGACTTTCTGGCTCTCATCTACTCTTTCAATCTCAAACTGGTACAGACTCCTCCAACATACAAAGCTGGCAATACTCTTGACTTGGTGCTGACCAGAAACTGCTCCACAGCCAACCTGTCCGTCACCCCGCTGCATCTCTCAGACCACTTCCTGGTTAAATTCTCTGTCTTCCTTCCTCATGTCAATCAAGCGGCTCCAAAAATGGTGTCCTACCGCAGAAACATGAGATCCCTCAGACCTACACAGCTGTCTGATGAGGTTTACTCTACCCTCCCTTCCCACTCTGACTTCTCCTTCCTGTCTGTTAATGAGGCTACAGTAACACTCTGCTCCTCTCTCGCCTCCTCTCTGGACAAACTCTGTCCTCTGGTGTCAAAACCAGCCAGACAAAACCCTCCCAGTCCATGGCTCACAGAGGTTCTAAGGGAGCACAGAGCCGGACTCAGGGCTGCAGAAAGAAAGTGGCGCAAATCCAAAGAGCACACTGACTTTTCTGAGTACCAGCAAAAACTTGAAACTTTCACATTCAGCCTAAAGGCAGCCAAGATAGCCTTTTATCAGAACAAGATCCGCAATGCTCCCAACACATGACAACTGTTCATGGCGTTTAACTCTCTTCTATCTCCACCACCTGCTCAGCCTCCCACTGTGCTGACTGCAGAAAAGTTTGCTTCCTACTTCACTGAAAAGGTTGCTACCATCAGTAACCAATTCACTGAGCCTGACCAACTCAGCCTTGCCAAACCAGCTACTGGTGCCTCACTCTGCTCTTTCCGCTGTCTAAATGAGGACAAAGTCTCTGAACTTCTAGTCAAAACCCACAACCTGTCCTCTTGATCCTGTTCCCTCTGACATCCTGCAGAGCATTTTACCTACAGTCAAAACTGCAGTAACTCATATTATCAACTCCTCTCCTAAATCCGGTGTCTTTCCTTCTGCCTTCAAGCAAGCTCGGGTTACCCCGCTGCTGAAGAAACCCACACTCAACCCAGCCCAGGTTGAAAACTACCAGCCGATCTCATTGCTTCCATTCATGTTTAAATTACTAGAGCGTGCCGTCTTCAGTCAGGTCTCACAGTTCCTCCAAGACAACAACCTGTTTGATCCATATCAATCTGGCTATAGGCAAGGTCACTCTACTGAAACTGCTCTCCTGTCAGTTACTGATTCCCTACGGCTTGCCAGATCCACTGGTCAATCCTCAGTCCTTATACTGCTGGACCTGTCGGCTGCCTTTGACACGGTCAACCATCATATACTGTTCTCCAAACTCTTGGAGCTTGGCATCTCAGGATCTGTCCTCTCGTGGTTTATGTCCTACCTCACAGGGAGATCACTCAAAGTATCTTGGCAAGGGGGAATGTCCAGATCACATGGGCTGACAACAGGGGTGCCTCAGGGCTCGGTGCTCGGCCCTCTTCTCTTTTCACTATACACCTCCTCACTCGGTGCAGTCATTAGCTCTCATGGTTTCTCCTACCACTGCTATGCAGATGACACTCAGCTTTTCCTTTCTTTCCCACCTGACGACACAACCGTCTCAATGCAAATATCAGCATGCCTTGCTGATATCTCCGCATTGATGAAGGATCGCCACCTTCAGCTAAATCTGTCCAAGACTGAGCTTATTGTCTTTCCAGCCAATCCTTCTTTACCACCACAGATAAGTGTGCAGCTTGACTCAATCACACTAGTGCCTACATCTTCTACCAGGAATCTTGGTGTCATGGTAGACAACCAGCTGACCTTTAAGGACCATGTTGCCTCGGTTTCCTGGTCTTACCGATTTGCTCTCTACAACATCAGGAGGATCAGACCCTACCTGACTGAACACACGCCCCAGCTCCTGGTCCAGGCTCTGGTCATTTCACGCATTGACTACTGCAACTCCTTACTGGCTGGCCTGCCTGCATGCTCAGTTAAACCTCTGCAGATGATCCAGAACGCAGCAGCACGTCTGGTCTTCAACCAGCCCAAAAGAGCTCATGTCACTCCGTTGCTAATTGCTCTTCACTGGCTTCCAGTTACAGCACGCATCAAATTCAAAGCTCTGCTTCTGGCTTACAAAACAATAACCCAAACGGCTCCGGTCTACCTTCACTCCTTAATCCAGAGCTACACTCCCTCTCGACAGTCAAGCTCTGCCAGCGAAAGACGCCTAGTGCTCCCACCACAACTTGGCACAAAATCAGTAGCTAGACTCTTCTCCTCTGTTGTTCCCCGGTGGTGGAACGATCTATCAAACTCCGTCCGATCCACAGAGTCCTTATCCACTTTTAAGAGTAAGCTAAAGACTCAGTTATTTAAGGAGCATTTCCACATTTTGCTTAACTAAATGAGTTAGAAAGATTTGTCCAGCTCTTTGGCTCAACCAAGTACTGAAGAAGCTGTGTGCACTTATGCCCAAGATGATATTTTGTGATGAAATCATGCACTCATGCCCACGTTGATATTGTGTGATGAAATCGTGAGCTTGTATTTAAATAAAATCACTTAAAAAAAAAATTATATGCACTGCCTCTAGCACTACATGACAGCACCTGGGTCCAACTGGACTCAAAGTGATCTGACTATCACTTAATTATGACGTCCCATCTTGTTTGAATTCATGCTTGTGTTGTCCTTACGCTCAAATGTAAGTCGCTTTGGATAAAAGCGTCTGCTAAATGACTGTAGAATAGAATAGAATAGAATATATGACTGTTAGAAAACCTTTAGAAATTCAATTTTGCATAATATGGGACCTTTAAACATAATCAATGCCATCCTTCTAGCTTCACTAAACACTTCCTATATTTCTTGATTCCAAACATTGCAGCATGATGTTAACATTTGCTTATCCTCATTAGAACAAAATGAGCCCCCAACACCCAAATCCCACACTTCACACCCTTTTTCTGAGTCTGTTTGATATTATACTTCTGTGATTCCTTGATTTTGCTACCTTCTAATAGTTAATGTAGAAGTACATTGTATTAGAGCTGCAACTTATTGGTTGGGGACGGGAACCACAACCAATGACTCGCATCTACTGTATGGTCATGAAATTACAGTGTTTCATGCTGTGGATTAACATGCTGCAGCTATTATACATTCTATCATGTGATCAGGTTATAAAGGAGCTTGGCTTCATTCTTTAAAAGGTTTGATTCTTATTGTAGAGCCGTCCTGGGTCCCCCGCCCCCCTTTAAAGTTTATTTCAAAATCCGCAAATCTTCAAAAGGAATAGCTATTTTTACCTCAAAATAAATTATATTTATATGATAATATTATATTATACTGTATTATATTATTTTACAAGTGATAATCAAACTGTCACCTTATGGGGCATTTATTCCCTCCAATGATGCTTTACTTAGAAAGCCCAAGCCCTGCTGACTTGAGATCAATTGATCTATACGTAGAAAGTATTTGTGGAAGCACCGTTTCCCACAGTCATTGGTTTTAGCTACAGAGCTCTAATTAACATAGCTCAATATTGAGCGTTACCTTAACCATGATAAATAACTCTAGCTTTATCTCACACACTCCTTTTCCCAAATTGAATCAACAGAGAAATTGACATTTTTTTTTTTTTTTTTTTTGTTCTTGCTGAACAGAACTTTCGATTTCTTCCCTGGTCAGATGGTGAGAAAGACCTTGGGGAATCAGCTGCTCAGATGACCCCCAGGTGTGGAACAATGAAATGCCCTTGACTAAGAAAAACAGAAAAGTGCTCACTGAGGAAACAACCAATTTCAAATGTTTTTGATGGCTCATAAAACATTGATTCTTGCATCCTGACCTTATAAAAAGCAAGGATATTTGTAATTAACATTCCAGTGTAATAAAAGTATAGACTTAGCTATGTCTGGATTATTGGGTGAGATGTATTTAGGCATTTCAGTATATCTCAATCCTTAAATTGGCTTGAAAAAAACACCAGCCGACATTAGCCAATAGATCCACACAAATTGTGTCCTCTGTATCACTTATTGGAAAGCAGGGTCCATCTAACTAATTTCACGCATGTCACAATGATTGATAGTTAAATGGAACTTTTCTCTCTCTCTCTCGTCTTATCCTATTTCAAATAATTGTTGCAGAAGCATTTTGTATATGTCTTTTTATTTTCAGATTAAGGCAGCATGTTTAGATGTCTCAAAGACATTTTATTAAGGGAAACGTTGAAAATCTAACACAGTTTTCTTTTTAAAAAGCAGCTAAAAGTCATATGAAACTACAACATACCTCTTGTCCAAATGCCAGCTTGATATATATAATACTACATTCATCATTTATGTTGAACAACAGTTTTTATTTCAGCAGTACATTATATTGTTGACAGATAATAATATTCATGTGGAATGGTTGTTTACAAGTGTGGTGGCATTAGAATAGAGCCACTGGGCTGAGTCTATAAAGGAGGGGCATTAAGTTCACCTCAGTGTTTCTTGATACACCTGAGAGCAGCAGATGCAAACCTCTGATTGATTTAAGTTTGATGACTGTAAAGAAACTTGGAGTGGTTGCTTATAACAACCAAGATAGAAGGTATGCTTAAGCAGAATCAGATACTCAGTTATGAATTTCATTGTTTAACATTTACAGGGCTACAAATTTTAACTATGATAAAGTAACAAACAGCCCATCGTAAATTCAACAAACCTAGCATTTCAATGTTTAAGAAAAAGCTTGAGGAAGCCTCCTGGAGTGAAATGTATAGATACCCAGCTGCTGAATTGCTTACAAGTGTGTTTTCTCATTCTCTGAATATAGTATTCAACAAATGTTTGCTACTTGTGTTATCTGCTAGAGTCTAGACCTAAATGTAATGGAGATAATAGCAAACCTTGGTTTACCTCAGGAATATTTCAATCGTCCAAGAACAAAAATAAATTGTATAAGAAGTATTTGTTATTGTCATCACATCTACTATGGTACAATTCGCTCTCAGTTTTGTTTGTTTCTGATAAATATACATAGCACACATACACATACCTATGCACACACACGTGTGTACACATGCATATACTTAAACACATTAATTTCTGATTTTATCTTGATGGCTTATATTATGTTTTTTTGTCTTTTACCTTATATGCTTCTTTGTTACTGTTACATTTTTGTATTTTTAGTTCTTTTGAATGTTTTTATGTGATATTTTATAACCCTTTAAGGAGTTTTCATCTCACCTGTATAATCTGTTTATTTGTTGTTGATATTTTATATATTTTGTTTTTGTTTATTTGTTTTCTTTTGCAGTATAAAGAAGTGAAATAATGAAAAAAATGCATCGAATCTTTCTGGCAAATTGCTTTGCTAAAAGTTTCATTACTCGAAGCTCTGTTTAACAGATTATTATGGAGTACTAACATCTGCTAGTTATTGATGTACAGCAGTCCTGCAACATATTACATGTAGACTACATACCAGTGGATCTGTAAAAACAATAATACAACTGTTGATAACAATACTTGCCCTAAAAAGCAAAAAAAAAAAAAAAAATTTAAATAGATTTTAGTGGATGACTAAATCAAATAATAGACACAGAGATTAATATTGTAATCTCAAGATCTAGCAATGCCTGGAAAAATGCATTTAATAGCATTTCAATTCAAAACAATAGAAAAATATATTTTAAGTACTTTAACAAACAGCTCCATGTTACTCTGGATTACTGATAGTCCACACCCTTTCCAGCCAGGCATCACCTTCAAATTAATTATCCACACCTGTATCCAATCTCCTCACCTGCTCCCAGCTCAAAGCCTCACATCTCCAGTGTTGCCTCCAGCTCCACGGCCCATGCCTCCAGTGTCACCTCCAGCTCTACAGCGTTGCATGCCAGCACCCAGGTCCTGCCCAGCTCCGCAGCATGCCACACTGGCGCCCTGATCTAGGCCGCCTCCTTAGGCTCTTGTCTCTGAGGAGGTCTCTGGTAGAGATGCCTCTCCTGCTCCTGGTTCCTGTCTCCAAGGAGCTCCGAGGCCCACGTCTCCAGTGTCGCCTCCAGTTCTGCAGCGTCCCACACTGGCGCCCAGGTCTGTTCCAGCGCTTCAGCTTCCCACACCAGGGCCCAGGTCTGCTCCAGCGTCCCACGCTAGCGCCCAAGTCACACCCCGCTCTGCAGCATCCTACATCGGCACCCGGGTCCAGGCTGCCTCCTAAGGCTCTTGTCTCTGAGGAGGTCTCTGGTAGAGACGCCTCTCCCGCTCCTGGTTCCTGTCTCCAAGGACCTCCGAGGCCCACGTCTCCAGTGTCGCCTCTAGCTCTGCAGCATCCCACACCAGCACCTAGGTCTACTCCAGCGCTTCAGCGTCCCATACCGACGCCCAGGTCCACTCCAGCGCTTTAGCATCCCACACTGGTACCTAGGTCATGCCCCGCTCTGCAGCGTTCAACATCGGCGCCCGGGTCCACACTACCTCCTGAGGCTTTACCAGAGAAGGCTCTGGTAAAGACACCTATGCCGCTCCTGGCTCCTGGTCCCGAGGTGGTTCCAGCTCAAGACACTCGTACATCGACTTATGAGGGTCTTGTCTCTGTGGTCTGTGAGGAGGTCGCTCCACCTCCGCTGCCTGTGCTTCCCACCACCGAGGAGCTGGCTCCTTCTCCGCCTCCTGTGGTTCTTGCTGCCAACGAGGTGGTTCCTCCTCCACCTCTTGTGATACCCGCCTCGGAGGAGGTCACTCCTCCTCTGCCTCTGGCGCCAGAGCTCGTCATAGTGTGGATTCTACTGAGCCCCTCAAAGATCCTACGCCTGTGTGCATGGCCTCCTGGCCGCCCTCCAGAAATCCAGTTCCTGTCTGTGCGGCCTCCCAAGTGCCCTCCGGAGACAACTCGTTGTCCTCAGCCTATGTGCTGTATATCTTCATGGTTTTCTGCACTCCTGAGAAAAGAAGGCAAAAGGATGATCTGAAAAAGTTTGAAAGATAACAGTAAGTAAAAAGGAAAAGAGTACAAATTACATTACAGTTTTCAAAAATCATCTTGTTCATATGTTTAATTCTTGAACGAATATTTTTGTTCATTCAACAAGAAATACTAAAACATTCATGTGTAACTAGGAGGACAGTCAAATAAGTTTATACATCATCATCATACGGATAAATAAATAAATAAATAAAAATAAATCATATGGATTTTGAGAACCAACAAGTACACATTTTCAAAATATTGCTGTCTGACTTGACCACAGAAGTGCTGAACTGCTTTGGAAAGTGGTAAGTCCGCTCTTGCCTATAATGGAGCAGGTCCCAACTAGCTTTTTGCCACCCAACATGGCAGCATAAACAAACAGCATGACGGCTGTGAGAATGGTCTATATATGCATATTTTGATGTGAAATTTAAAGAAAAAAAAAACAATTAGAAATGAAATGTCTCAAGCATTTCTTTTTGCACCATTCCAACCAATTACAATCATTTGTGGCACTAAAACTAGCATGCAGCAATATATAACACATATAATTGTCTGGAAACTTATCTTGGTGGTACCAGAAAGCAAACATGTCTATTTTAAGATCTTTACAAGGTAAATTGAAAAAAAAAATCTTTTGACCCACTATCCCATAAATAAAATTTTCTCTTCAAAAGCAAAAATTTTGTAGAAAAACAATGATTTTTTTTCTCTCCAATAGCTCAATTTCCTCCTCCTCAATTTATTTTAATGAGAGCATCATGGGAACATGAGATCATGGACTCGTTCTATGTAGGTTCTTTAGCATTGGTCTATGTACCACATGCTGTGAGTGGTTTACCAACTATGTTGGTAACCATGTTTATCAGCTGAAAACTGAATTAGTCTTGTCTGAACCACATACCATCTCCAAAGATGTGGCTCAGTGCTCTATCTTATGCCCAACCTTAATCTCTACACTGATGACACAATACTATATTCATATACTATACGTGGCCCTGTTCTTCACTCTGCGTTCTTCACTCTGAACCCAGCCATACTTCTGGGAGCAGTATTTTTATAACCTCCATCTTTCCTTTAATACCAAAAACACCACATTTTTTGACAGAAAAATTTTCAGTGCTCCCAAGATCTACTGTCCGGATTTGTCGGCCCTAGATTAGGTTAAATCTTACAAATACTTAGACAACTGGTTGGATTAATTTCTATCCTTTCCCACATGTATGAACAACCTTCAGACATAATTCAAAACTAGATTAGTTGTTCTTTTCTGTAACAATCTGTAATATTCTGAATTTGAAGCTGAAAACCACATAATATTGCCATTTTGTTTTTCAGTATTTAAAACAGTAAATCATGGACCTCACCACCTGCATATCTTAGGAGAACCTGTTGCTTGTTTAAAGAAAAACAAGCACTGATTCTGAGGAAGGCTATAGAAAAACGCCACAACATGTGAAGGTAAAACCTTAATTTCCTAACTGTCTTACAAAAAGGAACCTTTTTGTGAAAGTACTGATTTGTTCACGTATAGCCCATATCATCATCTAATTGTGTGTTTGTTAAGGATCAGACTATCTAACTTTAGCAGGTTATAAACCAACATTCGTCCACATATGCGTCCTTTGGATGACAGCCTTAACCTTACAGAGTTTTTTCCCCCTGTTGACATGAGTGAATTTCTTTACATCCCTGCTGAAACCACACTGGAATTTAAGTTTCTGCAGAGGAGGAGCTGTTTGCGTTTTCCAAAATACAGGAAATACAGAGAATTTCAATTCCACATTTTTCTTACAACCAACCCATAATTGGTGGAGTGTTTTGGTTCCATAAAGTGGGTAGATGAGCACCCAGCTAAGCAACAGGCATGAAGATCCATTGATGCAGTGGCACACAATACCTCAAAAACAGCCACTGCTAAAATTACAGCGTTTTATATAAAGGGCTGATGCCACAACAACCTTATTTTCTCAGACGTGTGCCTTAAGATCTAGAAACCCTATTTACCACAGCTATGCAGAGGAAATGGTTGTTTAACAAAGCAACTGTGGTGTCATGAAGTAAAGTCTGACTGCACCAGTGTCAATATGGATGAAAGGACTGTATGCATTTATGCATTTAGTACAATTCAACACTTGTGAAAATGCAGTGAAACCAGAAAATCTGAGCAAACAGGTTTTTTTTTTTTTTGGTTTTTTTACTGGTAGTGACAAAAATGTTACAGCAATATCATTTTAACCACTGTACTGCATGAAAAATGCCAGAATCCATAGATATCTCTGTCCCTAAATATCTGAAGAATCGGGACAATGTCTGGTGCATACTGAGACAGGCGACATATCTAGTGATATACGGACAGAAAATACTACATGAGGACATGCTGTCTCTGGATGCCAGATGTTTCTTATTGTTGTCAGATGTGACATGACATGACATGACATGACATACTAAAAAGGTTCAGAATCCTGAAATATCTGTAGATTATATTTCTTTAAGTCTTAGAAGAATCCAGTCCATTTCTGGTACATATCCTGAGTTTGGTTGACATGTACCTTACTTGGTGATATTCTGGCTCATGATACTTCATGACCACATGTATGTTATGTCTAGATACCACAAAATTGTTAGCTGTCTTTCTGTTTTTGTGTTTAGCGTATGTGTGTTTGATTCTTTTATGTAAATTTGCCAACCATTGAAAGTTAGTCAAAACTAAGAGCTGTGCAACAATATATAAAGAGAAATTTAGCGAGGAAATATCAATAGTGTTACATTCATGTATGTTGGTTGTGACCTTTGACACTGAGACCACATATGTGCACAAGTTCCTAGCTTTAAGATTGTTTGGGTTGATCTGCAGGTTTTTGTTGTTTTGCTTGTTTTGATTTTGTTCTTTTTCACATAGCACAGATCATGTTTAAAGTTAGCAAGCATTTACTACCATTCAACATCCAAACATTTTCAGCCAGAGAGATGGGGGTTATAATTTAAGGGGGAACACAAAATTAAAAATGCACTTGGTGAGAACACAAGGAAGAGGTTTTCTGTGTCTGTATGTGGAATTAAACAGTGAAATGGTCCGGCATAGAAACACAAACAATGTTCAAATATGCACTTATTTAAATAATCATTTGAGAGAACATGGTCTTCCAAAGGTAAAAAAATGAGGAGCAGGGAAATTTCACTCAGCTAGGAATCTTCCTGGTCAGAAAAGCCAGTCAAATTAACTCAGACAGAATTGGCTTTCATCTTTTTGTGACCATATTATCCTTTTCTTCAATGTTGTCATTTCACTGTGCACACACAATGAGTTCACGTTCTACTCCCTGCTTTGAAAAGAAAAAAAAACCCTAACAGAAAAAATAAATAAATAAATCAGTGTAATCCACCAGCACTTAATCAGGGATAATACTATATGTTGCATTAGTCCACACCTTGTTAGTAGATAAACCATAGGAAGTGAGAGCCATTCCAGTTTTCCTACAAATAACAGTCTCCATCTAAAAATAAGCAAATTTTAAATGCTTTAAATGTTATAAATAAAGCTGCATAATATGGATTGATTTAAAGTGAATTTCTCAAGTAAAGTAGGAAGAGCTTTTCATAAAATTATACTCACTAGTAAGTAGAACACTTGAGTAAATGAACTTAGTAACCTTACACCACTTTAAACTACAGATAGACAATAAAATATCAGGAGTAGAATATAATCTTCCAAAAGTTTAATTTTAGAAGCTGTCAGACACACACGACACACACACACACACACACACACACATACACAGATGGCCTCATGGAAGCGCTTTTATTGATTGGACTGCAGGACAGAGAGAGGACACAGCAGTGGAAAAATACATGCCAAAGCAATTTCCGAGACAGCTGGCCCTAACCAGCCAGTCAACTGTCTTAACCTATTACTGTGGCTCAGAGCTACATTTAGCTCTTACATTTAGCTGTATTATTTAATTACTTTTCAGCACTGGGTTTTACAATGCACATATTTGTCATACACCATAACAAAATATTATGTCTCACAGGAATGCTACAGTTAGCTCAGGCTAGGTGTTTGGCAGCGTTTGGGCTGGCAGTATGTACTATAATATATCATAGCCAGATTAACTACAATAGCTTGTGTCTGGATTGAATGAGAGGCAGTAAAATGAAAGAGCTGGCATAGAGCAAACACGTGGCCTGGTGTGCCTTATTGATGTGTGCAATGGAGAGATCAAAGCTAAACAATGTGGATTGCATGTACACAAAATAAAAAACCCACAATTATTACCTTATGAGGAGGAGGGAAATGTAAAAGTGTAAAAGTGTTACAGCAAATGATTGATGGGGTCTGTGTTTAAGATGAGTCTGGATTAGCTACCCCCCTCCATATAATTCCTCTCAAGTGGCACAGCAAGATCTAATCGTCATCCACAATAATAACATCAATGGCCATCAAACAAGACCAGTGATTTGGTCTGGGAGCCATTTAGGAGATTTCTAAACAAGCCATCAGACTTTTCCCCATTTCACAGGACAGGCCTGACTCTGTCACACTGCCGTCTACCAACAGATTCCCTGCATGCATAGTCACTGCAAACTGAACTGCAAAAGGAAGTCATTACACCCTTCAGAGAAGCAAAATGCTTCTTTGATGGTTGTATGAACCCTTAGAAGGAAAACTCAGTCTTTAAAGGTTATATTTAGTCTTCATGGTCTGGTAACTTCCTTTATGTTATTCAGACCCAATCATAAATGCAGTTTAGTCCCACAATAGTTGGTGAAATTGAATGTGGGCATTTTAGTTTGATTTGTTGAAATAGGTGGAAATAACTAAGCAAAACCTAAATGGGTTTTGGAAGTTTATATTCATCCTAATTAAACTAGTATATTTTAGTATAAAACTTGATGGAGGAGTTTTCAGCCTTTTGGCAAGATTATAATTTCATTACTGGATTTTTATTTATTTATTTATAGTTTAAACTGATTACATCCAAGTAAAAGTAGATTTATTGTTATATTTTGTTGCTGTCTAGACTAAATTATCCAAACTCTAGTCAAATGTTACTTGTTACACGGCGACAAATACCACCTCCTCATTGCTTTTAACCCATTTTTGCATCATTCTGCATCTTTCTCACCTCTCCTCTCAAGCTACTGATGTGTGCCGCTGACGTGCTTTCCGCACACTTGCAGATGCTGACACCAAGGACACAATTTAATTAAGCCAGGCTTCAAACATAATCCAAACAAACAGAGATGCTGCAAACAAACAAGTCCAATTACAGCAGTGTTAATATGCAGGGCAAAGCAGCATTAGGCTTTTACTAGAGTGGGAGGGAATGGGAGGAGGAGGAGGAGGAGGAGGAGAAGCAGGAGGGTTTGGCTGCTTTGATCCATGCTTGAAGATCCAACATCAACACTGCTGCTTAGTTCAACAGAGATTTATATCAGCTAGAGGAGAAGAAATAGCCTAGTTGGTAATCAAAGGGTCTCTTTCAGTGATACAATCTAAAGAATCCTTTACACATTAGAGTAAAAAATATCATATAAGAATTGCAGCTGAACCCTGAGGCGGTAACATATCTGAGGAGGGACAAACGAATCAATCAAGAGTCTCAAATTCTGGTATTAAGTGTCACAACAGACAGAAAAGGGCTTTCCTGAACCTTTGTTACATGGTAGCACCACATGCTGATCCTTCCATTGACTATACCACACCTGCCCTTGACCTGGTAATGGCTTCATGGAGTCACCTCTATAATACTCTTTAACTTCAAAAGGGAATCTACTAGTGTTGTCTATAACAGACCGGGCAGGTATCGATTTGTGTGATTGGATTGCAGGATTTGGAGCTGTAGGGAGGGAATGCTATGCTCTGTGCTGTGTGCAACATTTAGTCCATGTGGGACTAAACACAAGTTGAATAAAAGTATTACATAGAAGGGAGCAGATGTGATGTGATATTAGACTGTAATCTTTCATTGTAAATTAAACAACTGCTGTCAGTTTGCTGGCTTATATTGGGTTACCCTAGCGCTAGAGGTTATATCCTACTGTGCCATTACTCCACAACACTGGAAATGAGCATCTCTTGGTGTATGAAAATTGCTCCAGGCCACATCTACCGAACAATTGGCCTAAAGATGAATTTCATGTGTCACTGGCATTCAGGCTTGTAAGTTTATGCACATGAGTGTGGCAGTCTCTATAAATTGAGTGTCTGTTTGCATCCATGTGTGTAGCATGAATTCAGATACCCAAAGTATGTTCAATGATCTTTTTGGGGTCAAATTTATTTATTTAATAAATTCACATTACACGGTTTTATCTATGTGTGTGTATTTGTGTGTGGTGTGTGCGTGTGTGTGTTAGAGCTGGCCTCATTATGAGTGTTGATGGCTTGACAAAGTTAATACAGAGTCATAATCTACACTGCACAGCTGCAACCCCCATAAATACAGGCCGGTTTTACAGCGGTGAGTGTGAGTGTGTTAAATCTTCATGCGTGCTCATAGACATGATTTTTGTGTGTGCCTGTTTCATATTTATGCTGCTCTGCATGTGTCCTATAATCTGGTTTACAGGAAACACACTACAGCCAAACACATGGTCGATTTCCCTTTGCAGCCCAATCATTAGCTTTGGGTCTAATCCTTAGTTATAATTCAGAAGATGGGCCCTGCCAGTGGGGGCCCACTAATAAGTCACATAAATCACAATGTGAAGCTGGACTGGATGGAGGGCCAGCAGAGTCGGCCATTTTCTTCTTCTGCAGGCAGAGAGATCTTCATGTCGCTTGATTACCAATAAGAGCCGATGAAAAGGGCAGTTACACACACGCATGCAGAAGGAGTGGCAGCCTGAAGCCGCTCATGCTTTGAATACTGAGCATGGTGAAATACCAAAGGAGTGCAGCTGAGCTGTGGGGAGATTTTATTTTAGCATGTGTCGGATGCCTCGGATTTCTCGCAGAGCCATTTCCTTTGTGCATGTTAAATCATTAAGAAAAACATAATTTACCTTCAAAACATGACAATGGATCACACTGAAGGGTGTTTAGGCTTTTTTTTTACTTTTTTGTATGTGGTCACAAAGTGGATAGAAGCCATATGTTAGAAACAAGATTAACAGCCCCTGTCTGATGTGGGATAATCGCTGTGCTCGAGCAGGCAAGGGGATGCCGCTGGATTAGATCTCACAGATCTCACACCAGAGATTTATCCAGGACAATCTGTTTTGACTTGGTTTTGTACAACAGGATTATTTTTTGGACATATGCTTCCATTATGGTAATCTTTTAAAGATTAACATGACAGAAAACAAAATGTCCTTTGAGTTAATGACTAATTCAATGGAGAACTTTATAACATGTTCTAAAGACAAGAGAAGGAAATCCTTACCCAAGATTTCAAGTGTTTTTAGTAAGAGAAGCTGAATAAATGGGAAATTAGCTTGCACAACTAATTCTACAACAGCAGAATTTGGCTGTGATATACTACACATTGTGTTTTTGGATTTGTTATCTACTATGTATGCTCTTTTGGGTTTTCCTCACGTATTTTGTTCATCCTCATGTTATGTGGGTTTAACACCCAAGAGCCTCTTCAGTCAAGGTAATCAATATTTTTTCATTTAAAGATTTACTAAATGTTAAAGGTGATTATGCAAAAGAAATGTACTGAGGGTTATGACAAAACATATTTACTAACAAAAAAAAAGGAAATGAAAAAATAGAAGTCTCACCAACATGTCTAGAACAAATAAAAAAAAATGACTGAAACTATATACTAACCCTTTTACCCTCCTCAAAATTAGTATCCTCTGGTGACCTAGGTGGCCAAAAATGGCCACACAAAAAATACTATGAATTATTATTATTGAATTATTGCATTATTTTAATTTGTTACTTTGGAATTAATAGGGTTAAAAGTTTTTTAAATGATTGAAAGTTTGGTAGTTTTAAGCAGGTCGGACGTTTTTCAGGTGATTTATGGAAAAAGAGGCAAAACACATAATGATTTTGTAGCAGTCTTTAGGAAGGCATAAGTGTTAAATATGCTAAAGGGTTCTTAAGTTTTAATTCAGATTTTTTATTTTCTCAAAATAATCATCCTGCAGTGACAACACTGTCCATCATACAGCAGGACTCTCAGCCAAGCTGCCTCAGCAGCCACCAACTGAGTCTTAAAATGTACGAATGAAGTACAGGCAATGCTTCTTTTGGTGTATGAAGCAGATTTATCTTCATTTTGCGACTTATGGCAGATCTATTGTTTTTGACACTTTTTGATGAAGTGATCTAAAGATTTTCAGCATCCGTATTACGTTGTATTGTTTGTGCTACATTACATGCTTTTTTTGTCTCTTGCAACCACGGATAATTGTTTTCTTGTGCCTGTGACACAAAAATACACAAAATACATAGTTTCCAGTTAGACAGTTGGTAAAACATCTTCTGGGTTTTAATGACAAAGTGGTCATTTATTTTGCCACCTTCTCTCTCAGACCCTGGGAGCATCAAGAAAGCTTCAGTATTCTCATCAATGTGTAACCAAATCTTGCTGAGTTTGATTAAACATTAGTTAACTGTAGTACTCTTAGTCATGTTAGTTTATTTTCTTTTTCTAGGCTTCATGTCACTCGATCCCATTTTAGTGCTTTGATTAGCTATGGCCACTTATTAGTAGCTCCTCCCTCACCGAATGCTCCACAATATCAAACAGATTTAATCAGAGGCTGGGACATGTCTGCAAGCCTCTAAAATATTTTTTTAATGAAGACAATAAAAATCTTTAGTTTATTTAAATCTAGGTTATTTGTCTGCAACCTCCATCCTTTGTCTGTGACAGGAAAATTAAGTTTAAGATCTATTAGTTTGAACATGGATTTATTCATTTCCTACTTTTTCCATCAGGTTGCATGTAATTTGGCTTAGTAGCGTTTGCACAATGTTAATAACAAACAGAAAAAAACACAAATAAAAACGGCAATAAAGATCACTAAATCAGGTTTCAAAAGACAGAAAGAAAATTTAAGTTATGGTTAAATACAGACATGACAAAAAGACTGAATATAAAGTTTCACACGAATACTGAATATAGGAAAACACTGGAAGCAAAGTGATGGGGGGAGCCTGAAACACAGGGGGCATAAGACAAAGAACGGCCTGTAATGAGTGAGTTATCCAACACCTCCAGCTGCCTGTAGAGATGTGAATTAATAATGAGTCCGTGGTGTTCCACAATGTTTGAAAATCCTCTACATATGGCACAAAAACTGTGCATCTTTAGGCTCACTTCTCCCAAGTTTGGCTGGTGAATTTGTGGATTACACCCAGTAATAACACCCTCATTTATGGCAGAAAGGATCATAAGCGCTTAATTGGTGCAACATTACTGTAGGTCATTATTATGACTGCTAAATCTAAATTTTCACATGTATATGCTGCTCAGCTCTTTGCCTTATAATGAGCTATTTAAGTATAATGCTAACTGACATATAGAGGTCTCTGGAGCAGTCGTTACACAGACAGTGGAGGATTAACTGGCTGTCACAACTCAGGCTTTCACACAGGCATCCTTTTCTCTTTCATTAACAAAATAAACCTC
Organism: Melanotaenia boesemani; assembly: GCF_017639745.1. Lineage (NCBI taxonomy): Eukaryota > Metazoa > Chordata > Actinopteri > Atheriniformes > Melanotaeniidae > Melanotaenia > Melanotaenia boesemani. The sequence goes on along the minus strand of NC_055682.1, from coordinate 13,189,913 downwards.
CCCTTCACTCACTGATGGGAAGAGAAAAATAAGAGTCTGGGTTTTTAGAAGTCAGCGTGACATGACAAATAAAGAGGCAGAAATTAGTTTCAGGGGCAACACAAGAAGATTCAAACTTTAATTTTCATAATGGTGGGATTTGGTTAATCCTAAAAACGAAGTAGAGATCTGACTAATTCTTCTTATGGCTCTATGGGAATAAGGGTGTAAAACATTTCTAATAATCATGATGGTTTTGAGGAAAAACTGACAGTATAGCATTAGTTGTTGTATAAATAATAAAAATGTTAATAAAAACTGACACACACAAACACCGACAAGTATTGGAGAGAAAAAAATCTGTTCTCATAACTAAATATTAAATTATGTTTTCTGATGTTTAGACAGGAAGTTATTCCTTTCTAAGTTATGAACATCAAACCCTGCAAAGTGGAGGTGGATCCTAATGTAGACACACATAACTGGCAGATGATTAAAACAACAACAACAACTTTTACTGACTAAGGAACAAAAAGGGCTAAAGGGTTTCCAATTCAACAGAAGGCCAAACAAATAGAAATCCAAGCAGGACAGGAAACAAAGGGGACAACAAAACATGTAGGAAAGACAACAGCAGGGTTTCCACCACATGCAAATATTGGTGGTAAATGTGGAGTAATTTTCTGTAATGACTCATTTTTGGTTGCATTTTCATACAAGTAGGCATATACTAAATTATTTTCAAAGGAAAGGAGAGGAACCCAAGGAAGAAAGTCTGGTGAAGTAAGGTAACGGAGGGGTTCAATGTTTTTGATTTATTGTGACTTTATGTCCTCAGACTCTGAGATGAGTGCAATGGCAAGTGTAATATTTAAATGTTCCCGCCGTTAACTGTGTGATATTGGTGATATAATTAAAATATATATATATATAAATCCTGGAGGAAATCCTGGTATAATCTAGGTAACCAGAAACCAGTGGACAAAAAAATTCCTTGGATCAGATGCAAAAGTGAACAAAACTTTTCCCTTAACACAAACTAGCATTTACAGTCATGGTAGAGGACAGTTTCAAATCAAATCAAATCAAATCAGGATTAAGTTTTCTTTTCCTTACCAGGTCTTACATTTAAAAGAAAACAACTTCAGATAAACAACTACATGTGGAATATTCATGACTTATTCAACGAAAAGTTAGCGGTGTGTGAAAAGCAGTAAGAAAACACTTTCAGTAAGTAAACTGTTTTCATAGAAATGAAAAAAGTAAGTAGTAGCCAGGTGCTGCTGATCAAATGCATTTGAATAACCGATCATCAAAAAGTGTGAACACCTCTATAAAGCAGATTTTTTGGTATTTTGTTGTACTGGGGGTTAATCCAAAAAAGCAAGTATACTGGTATAGCTGGTTATGCTAACCTAGGCTAAACTGTAATCTTGGTTTTCTATTCCAAAATGGCTAATCTAGGTTTATGCTGTAAACATAGCCTGGTATTTATCTATAGGATAATGATTTGAGGGAAGGTCACCACGAGCATCATCAATTCTATCAGAACCACTTTAATTAGAAGAAATGAACAGACAACTATGTTTTCTATATTTTGGCAATGGGTGAAGGCAGTATTATTGCTTTTATATATATATATATATATATATATATATATATATATATATATATATATATATACATTGTGGTGATGGACAAACAGCAGAGGAAAGCAGTTGTGGTTGACATTGCAATACCAAGCGACTGCAACATTAGGAAAAAGGAAGATGAGAAACTGGAGAAATACCAAGGCCTGAAAGAAGAGCTTAGTGGAAAGGTGATGATCTGGGCTTGTTTTGCAGCCACAGGGCTTGGACCTTGCAATCACCGAGTCCACCATGAATTTTTTAGTGTATTAAAGTATTTTAGATTCAAATGTGAGACCATCTGTGATGAAAGTCAACACTATGATCTATATGTAAATCTGTCTTCATTCTGATCATCTCCCCACAACACCCTACAGTGTACAGCTATGTGTTCATCCACCACAGACAAAGCATGAGCTGTCTGTAGATCTGACACTATCTTACTCTAAGCTGATGGACCCTTAGGCTTTTTGTTTGTTTGTTTGTTTGTTTTTTGTGTGTGTTTTCTTTTGGTTGTGATTCTAGAAAAGATACCACCAACTCATCTAGCACAGATAATCTTGGATTCAACTAGAAATATTTGGTCTTTTAAGACAAGTATCACAATGTCTTTTGTCTAATAAATGACCAAAATTAAATTTGTTGCAGCCTAATTCACATTTATCGTCCTCAAATATCACAGTGAGAATAAGAAAATGTCCACATTTTTTCAGTGTACATGGAGGTCCACCATGAGTTAATAACTCCTCCACCTGCTGTCACAGGAGAAATAATCTTAGAAGCTGTGAGACCATTGAAGAAGAGGTTTCTAAAATCACCACAGCTTCTGCTGCATAAAGTAAGGTGCTAATTAAGAGGATACAAGATGACAGAAGTGCAAGAAAACATTATAAACACACACATGCCTCTGTTTGACAGCTGAGCATCTGTTATTAAAGACCAATCCATAAAGAAAAGCATATATGAACTTAGATGTCATCATTACGATTCCCAAGTTCTCACCACTCGCTGTCATGATTACATAACGAGGTAAAGCTGCAGGGTATGGAAATTAAATTACATCCAACTTACACAAAATACTATCCAGTCTTAATTCCTCCCAGAAGCTCCTTTAATAATGAGACACAACCACACGTTTATGAATTACATTAAACAGAGGACAGAGGTCTCTTTTTGGAGTATTCATTTCCCTCGTTTTGTTCATTTCAAACTTTATGACTTTACTGAACTCTGCTTAATTGGGGTTGTAATCACTGTTTTGTACTTCTGTAATGGTTTTCATCTCTTTGATTCTTTTTAAATTGGCAAAGATTCATGATTATCAGCCTTGATTTTTTTTTATCCTGCAGTTTAAAGAAACCTGACATCTAAATGATGCTGACAAATCATCACTTCTGAAGGTTGTTATGACAGCATCATACTTCTGTAGTAATGGTGTATTATTTGTTGTGCCAGATGTACTAATACCATCTGTACCTCCAAAGAAAACATATTGATTATTAATCAGATCATAAGACAGTTTACACTTTGCCTTAGTCAATGTTAAATAAACATGAATCCAGAGAAGGTGGATCATTCCTTGATCTTCAACATATCTTTGTTTCTTTGCGTGGCAGATTAACTTGTAATTAAATTGCATTTGTAATCAGCAGCAGCTCAAGTGCCTAAAGGCCACCACCATCTCTCACTAGTTTTCATCCTTGTTCCACCATACAGTCAATGGTCTGTCAATGGTACTATGAATGATAGATGATGAAATCTTCTGGGAGGCTTCATTCTTTTCATCTCTGACAGTCTTGGGATGTTCTTATTTCTAAAATCATGTTTTTTACTTTTTTCTCATCATTACTGAACTTTTCCTCTTTTTTTTCTTTTTTTCCATCTTAGCCCTGCATTTTTTTTATGAAGTGTGTTATTGGAATTAAATTAAAATTGAAAAGAAAGACATTTTCCATTTCAACTATATGTTTTCTTTTTACTATTTTCTATTGAATAGTAATTTGATTCATTGCTAATCACTGTATTGTGCTATATTTCCTTTAAATTTATATTTTATTGCAGTATATTGATCAATGTAGGTCATTCTTGCTGTTGGGATTTAACGTTAACCATCATCCACTAGATTTAAAGCAGACAGCCTCTGAGGGGGTTGACTTCCTCCTCTGTGTGAGACAAGCATTTCTGAAATTGAAGGAACCTCACCAGCCCACAGTCTTGGGAACAATTCATCCTCATTTAGTTAATGAACATCCTCCTACACTTCCCATCTCTTTTGTCTTGTTCCCCCTCTCCCCACTTTCTCTCTGTCTCCCTGACAAACTCTCTAACTCACTGTCTTTCTTTACTTGCAGTTGCTTTTGCTTCAGAAATTCTAACTCACTTCCTCCACCTGTCTTTTCTTTTCCCATAATTCCCATCCCTTCAGCCCTCCTCCACATGTCCTCCTAATGCAATGCTAATTACAGCTGCATGACATCACTAGAACAGCCATCACAATCTCTGCCATGGTAATTCTATAATCATTACTCTCTCTACCTGCAGTCCAAGCAGCTATGTGGGAGTTACTGCAAGAGCTGGACCCCCTGACTCCATCTACACACAGTAGCAATTAGTAAACCCTTAATGCTTAGGATCTATAGCACCAGTGAATAATGGAACTAATGTCCGTGTGTATGTCCACATTACACTAAAGGTAAGCTTCTCAACTGCTAGCCATCAATTTCAAATCTCTAGTATGCTGCAGGGTGTGGACAAGCTCAGAAAATTAAAATGGAAATTCTTTATGAATAAACTTTGTTATACTGGATCTATAAACATTGTTTTGAACATGAGACGATGCTTTATTCAAAGCCAAATAGATTGTGATTGTAACTGAAGCAATATCGATGGGTTCTGTGATGTTTTTTCCATAACTATATGTGTCATTTCATTTCAGTGCTAATAGGTATAAACTTGATATCCCTATAAAGGCCCCTGGTGCTTTATTGCTATTGTCACACCTTCAGAGTGTGTTAGCTCATTTGTACAGATCAGTCTTGGCAGGCTTCGATTTATTTGTTTGTTTTGTGGATGGAGACTTGTGATTCATTAACAAAAAGACAAGCCAACAAAAAGAATATTTTGTGCAAATTTCTTTAGATTTTCTCATTTATAACTGCCTAATTAATACATGCAAAGTCTTGGTTCCTTGGTTAGTGATAATTAGCTGATTTTTCTGATGAGATGCTTGAAACAATGGATGAGTGCACTTAGTGAATAATACTGCTTTTGTCTGACAAAGAAGAGCTTAATGTGCTGTTGGATATGCTGCTCTAGAGATGACCCCTCTCTCTGCATGTGTCCAGGCCGGCCATGATTCTGCATACATTACCCTTGAGTCAAGGCAGGCAGAACGGCAGAATTTGAAAGAGGCTTGCTCCTACCAACAACCACTTGTATTCTCTACCGACCGTGGCTCTATGAAATTTCTTACAATCCAATTTACGTTTCATGAGGTGTGAGCAGCAAACACAACACTGGAATAATATTGTCACCAGGAACACAAAGGTCACCTGTTGCGTGGATATTATGCACAAACTCACAATGTAAAAAGCACACACACACACACAGACATAAATAAACACTTTCCTGTGGGAGGATTGTGGCTTCACTCTGATAGACAGGCGTATGAGGAATTGACAGATATGATGGAGCTGATTATTAATGCAGCAAGTCCCCGCTAACACTACCTGACACACTGCCAGCTCACCACTATTTTGACCATATGCTGACCTGTTATGGCTCAAGTTACTGCACACTTGTCAAATCACGTTTAGGTTGCTGATTCGAAGTCTGACATTGCGTTTCTCCTTCAGTCTCACAGGTAATAATTGGTCTTGAGCTGTAATCCTGCTGTAAACCCAGGCTCAGTCCCAGACAAGGGATTAAAATGACAATGTTACCAAAAGTCATGCATGCACACAAAATCTCTGCTTCTTCTCTTTTCACACATCTAGCCATATCCACTATCTTCCGTCTCCACTGGGATCCATACATAGATGAACTGCCATTGACCATTCCGTATGTGTACACACACTCTTCGGCCCAGTGCGTATGTCAGCTACAAGAGGATTAAAGGATGAAAGGAAAATAATGAAAAATATTTTTTGACCTCTTCAGGACATGGAAGGGACTGTAGATGTCACAGTCATGAGTATGATGTGGTTTTATAATAAGCTAAGTTTTACAAGTCAGCCACTGATCCCCCATTATTACCTTGAAGCTGTGAGCTTGGACAGGAGCATTGAGAGGCTCACAGGCCATTCTGTTAAACACAGCTTTTCCATTAGACTGATGAGATATAAAGTTTATGTGATCTGGGTGGAGACATTTACAACAAACTATAAGAATAGAGTTTAATATAATATTTAATACATAAAATAGCTTTTAAACTGAAGTTATTTAAGCAAACAAAATCACAGAAATCTGAGTAAAGCAGATGCAACATAAACATAGTATTTATGATATAGAATAAATCGTCTTTAAAAACTTGTTAAGAGACTGAAAACTATGCTATATTAAATGGTTTGATGGTTTGGTCATTTTTAATTTATTTTCTGCTCTGTATTTTATGTGAGATCTGAAAACAACAGGGTAGGAATCAATGTCAAGGAAAAGCCAACCTTGTACCCTAGAAGTGTAATAGAAATTTGCTTTCTACAGTGCATTAACCTACATTGAGCCAACCATGCTATTAAAGATGTGTATATGACAGCTGGCTAACTGTCTATCAAGTGGATGCATCTTCTCTGGATGCTGGAATTAGTGCTGTTCACTTAGATTGGTGAGGAATAATGAGATGAAGATTTTTTTAAAGTTAGCTACAATTGAATCAGTTAGACTTGTCTGTCGTTTGTTTGATAACTAGGTGCACAGATTTTTTATTTGTTTGTTGTTGTTTTTTTGTGCAGACTGAGAGTAAATGGGGTGAGCCAGAAGATCACGTTTTTTTAGTACTAAAAAACCTAGTTAGATATGGGATGTCAGCATGGTATGGCAACCTGATGGTATAACTAAAAACATAACTCAGCAGGTTCCTACTTACACTACTATGAAGGCGATGGGGAAGAGAGAGTAACATTCCCTTCAGACAGTGTATGAGCAGTGTGTTTTCAGGCAGATTTCAGAGGACAGTGACCGACCTATTACATGTCCTCCCCACAGAACATGAGCTGTTCCAGACCAAAAGAGTCCCCCCACTGTAAACTTCAATCAGACGTTTAAACAAATGCCTTCACAGAAACACCACCACTATAGCGTCACTCCATCAATACCAGTACATTTTACACACAGTCCCACCCCTACACCCATTACACACACCCTAAAATACACCATTAGTCTACTACACATTCAGTTTTGCCTCAGATGGTGTCGTGTACACAAAATCAAATCCAAGACAAATTTCCCTATAGTGACAATAAAGTATTTTATATTATAAGACAATGGTGCTCACATTTTCCAGTAACTAAAGCTACATTCTCTAGAAGAAGTACATTTGGTCCCTTAAATGTGACAAAAAATCTTTTTCATCACTAAGATTCATTTAATGTCTTTGCTTCAGATAACACATCAGTACCTTATGCACGTGCCTCTATTTATTTTTAGACTTTAGTGGAAGAAATTTAAATCCCAACACAGAAAAATTAAACATTCAAACTAAATATACTTGAGGAAAAGTAAATGGATAGTTTTATAATGTGAAAACTGTATTAAATCATGTCATCATCTTTTTCAATTTACTGATTTTCTTGAATGTGTTTTTTTGTTTGTTTTTTTTTAATTAGCAAGGAAGATACATTATAAATATACATGAAACCATATATCAGAAACAATTAATAATGTGTTTCTTGCTAATGTTTTTTTTGAAAAAACAAACAAAAAACATGATTATTGTATTATTGTTTGCAATTAAAAACAAGAAAGAGAAAGAAAGAATAAATAAAAGGTGGAACTATACGTGGACTATATTACATTGCACTAGTCTACACAAAGTTTAAACTGGAAGTTTTTATACCACGAAAGCTGCTGTATTATAGTCCAGGAAGCAACTGCAATGACTAAACTTAAAAGGGAGTTTAAAAATCACAAAACAGACAAAGGAGTCAAGAAAGACTTTGCCAGTGTGGCAAGGGTGGTGAAAGGAGCAATGAAAGATCCTGACTTGACCTCACTTAGATCTCGTACACTAGGAGTTTGTGTGGGTGTGTATCTGTAAGTGTGTGTGATGCTTGTTACAAAATTGAATCCAAACGCTTCCTTCTCATCTTCCACCATCAAAGGGGTTTGTGGTGAGGTATGCTGTCACTGATGCTGTGCCAGTTTACAGAAAAATATACAACCAAGTTCAGCATAGATGCAGAGCAAAATGAAAGGAGTGGTTTTGACACAAGCATCTTAATACTGAGGTTTTCAAGTCCACCCTCCACATCTGAGGAGTGCATGGAAATGGAAAAACTTCAACCATATTTTTCCCTGAAAAGGACAAAGGAATGTCAGAGCTTTTATACGTTTTCTCTTCTGAATTTCCTTAATAAGATGAGAGAGGCTGGTCATTGAAAAGCTAATTTTCAAGAAGTTATTATATTGAATAAATGACTGACAAGATTTCCACTGACACTGGAACATATATGTATACACAAGGATACACATCAAACACACACACACAAAGATATCTATAACATGCTACAGAGAGATCAAGCATTATTAGATGAAAGCAGCTCAGGGAGCACTCCATTCAGCCCTTTCCTGCTCTTGCTTCAAATTCCAGGGGGACAAGAGCCATTGATGCCTACTTGACCTGTCTGGTTTACATATTCATAAGGGGATGGAGAAGATGGATATGGCCTGGTGTCCCATTTGCTCTAACTTAATTTTTCCTCTCTCTCCCTCTCCATCTGTCTCCTCCACCTCCTCAACCACCCTCCCCAGGGTGTATGCACAGGCCTCCTCAGCAGGAGGTGAGGGTGACAGACAGCAGGGCTCCTCCAGTCAGACTTTTGCCAGTCACTGCATGTCAGCATTAAGCAACACAAAGGATGTCACATAAGGAATGATGCTGCTCTGCCACTCACATATGGTCATTTTTTTCATTGACTATATGATAGTGACTTTGTTTTGTTGTGTAATGGAGTATAGCATTTAATATAAGAGAAATATTTAGCTTGTCAAAAACTGCTTGTGTCACATAAATGAGAAGCACTTTCCCTTGTTTTGGCCTCATGAGGCTGGTCATTATTAGATTTACTTATAAACATTTGCAGAGTTATTATTAGTTTAGATAGACAGATCTGTTTATTTATATTAAAATACCTTAAATGTTCTCCCATTTCAAAGGTTATATGATTAGGAAAACCTTATAAAATTCTATAAATATCAATATATATGCATATACAATTAGTTTCTCCTGCATAGTTTTTTATCATATATAATTTATGATCAATTTGCATTCATTACTTTTGATAGATCCATCCCGAAGTGACGAAAGTTTTTCATGTGTGTGATAGATTACAATGAAAAGCCAGTTTTATGGTTTTATAAAGCTTCGTGTATTTGTATATAAGGCTATAAAAGGGGTTATCAGCTTCTTCCTACATCATAAACTGCTGTTTTGACAGGTTTCTGTGGTAAAACAAAGCAACACTTAGGGAAGCTTTAAGGATCTGTTTTCAGTGTTTCAGGTAAACATACTGAGGCAGTATGTTTCTACATCATTATAAAAAATGCTGGAACCACATTGTGAAATGGGGCGATTCCCAGCCACTGCTTATGCATACCCACTATCATGCAATACGATTGCATGCACAGTTATGTTGAGTTATGGTTATAGCCCAACTGGGCCATTTAATTTGACTCCTCTCCTTGTCCCAGTACATTTAGAGAAGGGGAATCAATTTAATGACCATAGTACTGTACATCCAACCCCACTTTGAAAGGTGATGATATGCCCCCTTTTAGCTTGTTAGCATTTGGCTTTTTCCAGATGACCTATTGTGTCATGGCTGGAAAATGAATAAAAGTTTTGCTCACAGCAAACTGTTATCATGTGAAGCAGTAAGTCTGACAGTTTGGAAATTTTGGATGTCTTTTACGCTTTATTGTTTTCACAAATAAGTGGTTATTTGCAACTGCTACTGATTTCTTCTGTGTATTAGCTTATTATTTTACTTACAGGTCAAAGTCAATGCAGCGGTTTGACCTGAAAGTAAAAGGTCAAAGTCATGCATGCTCCACATATTTACATTATATCATTTGTTCAAATCACTATCAAAATTTTTAGGTTAGCATTGTTTCGGATAAAAATATTCACCCTGTTGCTAGCCTCGTTCCATCTAACGTTTATCTTGTCTCATCCATTATAGGTCTTTCCTGATTTGATGATGTTAGCAGTACTTCAGCACTAGTTGTAGCCTGCTATAAACAGAAGTTATTCTATTTTGTTTGCATTAAAAGACACGAAATTGGCAATTAACACATTTTTAAACCAGTTTGACTGATGAAATAGGTTATATAATATAATATATAATTTATTAAAATAGCATCACAACATTTAAGCATGTAACCAAATTTCTTCTAACAAAATGAATTATTGTAGCAGGAATAAACTTGAAAAGCAGACAGCATGAAAAACAGGAAATCAGAGAGAGTGAATGACCATGGGTGGAATAAGCATGGGTCAAACCTAGATATAGAGCATAAGGAAGATTGCATGTTGTGGCTTGGCATTGGAAATGTGTGCAGATTGGTGGGGGAGGAGGAAGAGGAGGCGGCCTATGACTCAGCATGAAAACAACCAAGGCCAGGGTCAAAAGCTCACCTTTCTGCAACTCTACAGCCCACCTTTGTGGGCAAAATACCTCTCATATACTCTGTGTGCTCTTGACACTCAACATCACAATGTGGTTCTCACCATCCATCAGTGAACAGATGAGAGAGGAGACTCTCTTGATATGCCAGCGTTCAGGTATATTGGGATTTGGCCAGGATCAACTTCCTCTTGGCTGATGTAAAGGCAATTACTAAGGTCCAACAATATATTTTAAGTTGCAGGGGTCAGTAAGCTATTTGCAGAATAATTTTGAGAATTTTACCTCCATCTGTAAGATTAAATTAAATTTAATGTAATATTCATTAATTACAGCTCAGAGTTTCTAGCTTAAGATGTCATATTAAATAGTACACCCACAAAACATAACAGTTTTTAAACATAATCATGGCACTGTTTCCTGGTAAGACTAAAGAAACACATTACAGATGAAAGTTAAGTTGATGATAGCATCATAGGAAACACAGGAATAGACATTTTTGGAGATTAAATTTCTGGACTTAATGTTGGTCAAATATGGAAAACATTTTATTATAGACAAAGAAAGGTAGTGTTTTTAGTTGTTATTAGAAAACGCAACATTTAAATTTGGGCCCCCATGCATGATAAGTGGAGCAGCAGCTCTGATCACATGAGCTGTGAAGCGTTTACTTTTCTATGAGCCTTTGTATTGTTTCTACTGTTAGTCTGCTTTTAAGAATTAACAAAGAACAAAAATCACCAGGCTACCACTGTCCTACATTTTTAATTGGAGATTTAAATGAAAGATACTTTTCCTGTAATGCTTACAGAATGTTTACTTTCCAGGACTAGAACTTTTTGGGTGCCTCCATAGACACCATAGAGGACCAAAGGTGGTCAACAAAAGTGCCAAAACGACATATGTGAAGGAACAAAGAACTCTCCGGAGAGCCATATACAGTACCTTCAAGGGCATTTTCTGTTTGATTTCACACTGCCAGTAGTGAACTTCAAGGTTGACGTGAAATAACAGCTGGCCGCAGATGGAAGAAAAGTCTATATCATGTATTTCCTCCATGTAGGACGAACAAAGCCTGGATTTTATTGTTGGTCTGTTGCTTTGTACTTCCTTGCATGTTTTTTTAACCAATATAAAAGCTGTTGATTAAACAGCCAATGTTTAAGCTATTTTCAGATAATATTTTTTTAAACATTACAGCATCACTGGCTGCTGATGTGTTGACTAAAGTGTCGACTAATGTTGCCTGATCCAAACTTCTTACAGGAAAACCTAGTTTGAGGTAAGGATTTAAACAGAACCCACCAACAAAGTTGTAAAAAAATTTAAGGTAGTCATTTCCTGCAGTGTAAATACATAGAAGAAGTGATATTTATTTCAACAGTTACAGGAACTATCCAAAGGGTTCTGCGGTCTGGAAATGCCCATAGAATAGAAAACTGCATGGGGACTGGGCTGGGTGGAAGGATAGGTCAATAAAACACTTCACAACACAGGATACTGCAGTTTGCTTCCAATTTTCAAGTGAAAATAAACATTGTGTTATTCGAGCCTCTCTCTTTAAATGAGTCTTTATTTTTATAACCATTTGCTCTTCTCGCCAGTTTAAAAAATTAAATGATTTTTACAAACATATTATCAATTGAATAAATGTTTACGATTTTATACCCTGACTGACACAGGCATCCTCAGAAAGAGGCAGTGACAAATGCATGCAAACACCACACTCCTTATAGTAATATTTTGGCATACCTCGGCTGATAATAATAATCCTACAGAGAACTACAACAGGCCATTATAGTTCTAATGGGTTTGTCACAACACACTGTATGTTGATGTGTATGCACACAGCCTTTGTGCATTTGAGAGTCTAACGTTCCTGTGGGAGCTCCCTGTACGTGCCTACTCAATGCCATAGCCAGGATAGATGGCAGCTCAATTGAATAAGGGGCTCACTGCTGCACAATACAGCCAACGTGCTGAATGCACAATGAGGGCTGGATTTACACCCTCCATATGTGTGTCTGAATTAGCATTTTGAACCCCTTATCCTCTACTTTTGCGTGTGTGTTAACTGTGCATGCGCACTATTCCATAAATGTTACAGGCAATAAACTGTAAGCCTCCAGGAGGAAAACACTGGTCCAGTGCCCATGCTTTAGTGGACTACTGCAGAGTCTATGGTTTTGTGAAAGAACAAAGGGAAAGGTGCCACTGTCAGAGCAGATTTACCTTGCTTTCATAAAACTGGGCTACTTTGGGTGTGGCAGGGTAAGTAACCTGCAAAGGAGCTGCATGGAAAATGTAAGGAGAGGCAAACAAAAGGAACTAAATAAGGGAGTAAGAGGCTGAAACGAAGACATTAACATGTAAGGTTATAGTCAGCATTTCTCCAGGAGTATAAAAAAATAAAAAAATACAAGGTGATTCTGACAATCTGTCAGAGCAATGCATGAGAACATGAAGGATAGCATCCAGCCAGACTGCAAAAAATTCACCCATGCTTCCTTAATATTCATTATATTGGCATTTATGCCAAGCAGGAGTCTCAGTTTGAGTTTTTCCATCAACACGATTACAAAATTTGCTCCCAACATAAAAGGTTTTGAAATAACTTTAACTGTGGTTGTGAGGAAACAATGAGACACTAATTCCACACCTGCTTTCATTATACTCCATGTTCTATGGCTTCCTCAAATTCTCTACAAAAATACCCACATAAAACACTAATTGCATGTTGCGAAAGCTGTCCTCAAATGATTTCTCTGTCTCAGAGGGTAGGAAGCTCAATAAGACTCCAATTGACTTACAATAAGGGGGAAAAAAAATCGGCTCCAAAAAAACAAAAAAACAAAACAAAACAAAAAAACAACAAATACAAAAGGTCACATACGCTAATAATGCCTTTAGCTTTGAATATGGCAGATTTTTGCTGTCATTGTTTTAAGTTTCTGCAGTGTCACAAGATTTCTTTCCATCCAATGTTGCATTCATTTTTCACCAAGATCTTGTATTGATGGGAGGGTCCGACCACTGCGAATAGTCTTCTCCAGCATATCCCAAAGATTCTCAGTGTGGTTCAGGTCTGGACTCTGGAAATGATATCTCATGCTCCCTGAACCACTCTTTCACAATTTAAGCTCAATGACTCCTGGCATTGCCATCTTGGAATAGCCTTGGAATGGCCTGTGCCATCAGGAAAGAAAAAAATCATTGATAGGATAACCTGGTCATTCAGTATATTCAGATAGTCAGCTGACCTCATTCTTTGAACACATAATGTTGCTGAACCTAGACCTGACCAACTGTAGCAACCCCAGATCAATCTGGACCACATGGTTTAGACCACATGACCTTCCATTGTCATAGTCTAAACATTATGCTTCCTAGCAAATTGAGGCATTTTTCTCCAGTTAGTCACTGATTAGTGGTTTTCTTATGACTACACAGCTGTTCAGTTCCAATCCCATGAGTTCCCTTGACATTGTGAATGTGGAAATGTTCTACTGGTGTTTTTCTAGGATTTGATTTCACCAACACTTGCTGTTAGTAACGTCACATGTTGTGCTGTGTTCTCCCATAGCGGTGACCTCCAGTATTGAGCGTTTTTGTCACACTGTACTTCCGTCATTTGCAGCAAGTATATACACAAACGTAGCGGAACACTGACGTATATGCTTGCGCTCACAGCAAGTATATCCCAGCCCTATGTGACTGGCAATCATGATCATTCAGGATTTTTTTCAGACCGCATTTCTTCCTAGAAGACAATGGTTCCCCAATATGTTTCCAGTTTTTAATAGAGCGTTGGACAGCTCTTAACCCAATTTTAGTTGTTTCTGCAATCTCCTTAGATGTTTTCTCTACTTGGTGCATGCCACTGCTTTGATCCTTTCTAAACAGACAAACATTTTTTCCACGACCATTGGATGTGTCTTTCAACATACTGTAGTTGTTTAAAATATAAGAAGCTGTTCATTGCATCAGTTGGGGTTAAATAACTTGTTGCCAGCTGAAAGATAATCACCCATGTAGTAATTATTCAATAGTTGGCTTGTACCTACTTGCTTAGTTAATTCCGGGTGGTGACATTTTTTTTGAACAGGCAGTATATCTGTGGATGTATCTTTAAACTAACAGCTCTTAGCATTATTATCATTTACAAACAACTGACCAAAAAAAAAAAAAAAAAAGGATCATTTTGTTTCAATCTGTTTCTGTTGTGAATTGAGCCCAAATTCCTTATCTCTTCAAAACACCGAAACTCCCTGCCTGCTATGAGCCAACATGCTTTCATTATTTGCTTTTGAATGAGTACTTAGTAAGGGGAGAAAGAGCCAACAGAATGTGGCATTATCTGAGTGGTGCTAAAACTCCAGCTGGAAAGATGTCCCTGTCTGTACACGTGGAACTGCGAGCATGTGGTGGAAAAGTAAGCTCTGAGCTAAATTAATAAGTGGTTCATAAGCAATTTGATTAAGTGTATCTGCACCAAGCCTGTCCAAGAAATATCTGACAGAGAAAAATAGATCACTAACACACACACATGCACTTCCAGAGAGTATACTACTAAGCAATGCCAGCACACTGAGACAAGCCTCTAGTGTCCTTCTTCATCTCACCACTCTACTTGTCTTTTTCCCTTTGTGTCTTGGTTGAAACATCTCAATCCGGCTCACAAAGATAGCCAGAGCACCTACCCTTTGTCTGCTTTCACTCACACCAAGAAGTAAGTCACCATTTTTCCCCCTTCCTTCTCTTTTCTCGCTTTCCACTGAGTGTGCATTTGCTAGTCTGATAAAAATAATGAGTTGAGACAGAGATGTCACTTTGTGGCACCCTGACTCTGTCTCTGTCCTCTTTACTCCTCACTGTTTACTATCTTTTATGGCTAGTCCGTGCACAGACTGATGAACAATGCACTTTATTCTGTTGAGGTTACAGGGACTGTAAAAGTGAAGGCAGGGAGATAGTCATGTGAAATGTAAGCACAAGGATGCTTATTAGCATTTTAAATGGATTTTAAGTGTGATTTTGTAAAATAGCCTCTGTTGGCGTGTACCTTTTAGTCTGTTTGTCAGTATTTTGATCACTCTTTGACACTTTGAAAGTGTTACATCATATCCATTCCTTATAGCCACCTTCCATTAAAATACCCAGCAAGGAGAGCTAGCTAAAAATGAAGGCCCAGAAAAAAGTAGCATTTACATCTGCAAGTCAAGCACAGCATCTGGAGTATCAGTGTTTTCATTCTGAGCTGTGCATGTTTCTTTTTTTCTCTCTCTCCAGTAGGCTTTGTCCCAGTGGCTTAATGCCCTGCTGGCTACAAGGACAACCTAATCAGGCAGCAACTAGAAGTGCTGCGGGAGTACAGTTTCTGCATCTCGTTGATTATTTCATCGACTTATGGTTGCGATGGCTGGCAGCCTATCAATGCAAAGTAATTACAATAGGCCGCTGTGAAGTTGAATAATTGATGTTCTTTTTGGAGTTGATATATGCAAAAAAAAAAAGGAAAAAAAAATTAAAAGACGAAGAAGAAGGGAAAAAAAACCTGTCTGCCAAAAGTCCCGTCAGTAGTTTATCATGAAGTGAGAGAGGAGAGTGCAGCCTGACTGCCAATGCTTAGTGCTGTAATAATGATGCCGGTCAGCACAGTGGAACTCTGGGAGTTAGCTCCCAAGCTGCTCACAGCTCAGCTATCAGCTTTAGCCTCACCCCCAATCAATACCTAAAAGAAGAATGGTTCCAAGCAAAAGACATCCTCAAACTCTTAGACTGTTAATCAGCCTCCTGTTAGCAGTCCAGCCATGCATGCTGGATTTTGATTCTCCCTAAAATTAGTCACAGTGCAAAGTGCAGAGATTAATCTTTGTGTAAAAACTAATTGATTAGGTTTCAAATTACTCAATTTTTAAAGTTCCATATCACACAGTTTTTTTTTACCAAGTTAACATACTTCTCACATGCCTGCACTATATATCCTTCAAGTTTTAAATAATCATATACCTACCAGAACATTCATTTTGTACCCATGCCTTCACACCCTTGGTGTAGCTCCGTGTCAGATATACATATGCCATTCTCCAGAGGAGGGCAGTTCCATATGGTATACCTTATGTCAACTTTCATGTCATGGCATTACCATTTCCAGAACTGATAGCATTGTGACCATTTACCTTTCACATATGTGTCCTCAGGGAATAGTAACAAAAAAAATAATAAATAAATAAATAAATAAACAATAGGTTTACAGTTCTTTTAAATAAGGAGGCACTCTGGTGAAAATTAAAGGACTGTGAGTTTTAACTTCCTATCTTTGAGATTTTGTACAGCAGGGCATGTGTTGTAAAGTAGGAACGTGTAAAGAAAATTGCAAAAACTACAGTACGATGTAACAGTGAGAATATAAAAATCAGAATACTCCATGATCATATATTACAGTCAGTTCACATAAAACAAAATAAGTGTTGACAGATTCTTTGTGTTGAATACATCTAAAGTCAGAATGACTTTTGCCCTGAGCTAGTCATGTTTCCCAAGAACAACATTGTTTCAGGGCTGTTTGGACTACCGTCATTTGTCATATCATCTTTGAATAATAGATAAGACATGACTGGAACAATGCAAGTTTAATAATCATGAATCAAAATGCCTACTTACTTCCTCAGTAAAACTATGTAATTTGGACATGAAATATGTAAAAAGACCAAAGTTTTTGCATTTTGTATCAATTTGTTCCAGACAGGGGTTATGAACAATGGTTTTGCTATTGTTGAACATGATTTCTGCTTTTCACTGAGGCAAATAATTTCTCTTTTTTGTTTGGTTGCCAAGGCTTGGCTCAGACTCTCGGTCAGTCTGCTGCTCTCCAAGTCTCTCCTTCCTTTCCTTGGTCTGTCTCACTGCAGCGCCCACAAGGCCCAGAACCCAACTCCACCCTGACTCATTCACATAGCATCCATTATGTATGGGCCAAAAATTGAAGAATAACAGGCTTGAGGCAAAGAACTTCAACATAAATAAAGACATAAATTTAGAAAGAAAAAAAAAGGTTATATCAATATTTAGTATGAAATCGGAATTTATTTGTTTTCTCAGTTTCATAATAACATATTATCCAAGGTTTTCATGAGATATAGCACTGAAACTAAAATCTCACCTCAAGTGATATGATTTAGCACCACATTAGCATACAACGTGACAAACCATGATTATGTATTTATTGCATCATACAAAAATATTTTTGCTTATTAAAATTCTGCACGTTAGTCAGACAAAAGGAGACTGGAAGCATGAAATAATGGACTTGGAGTAATTTTTACCATGACCAGTTGTAACAACCCCAGATAATAATATTTGCTCCATAGGTTCTAACCCTGAAGCACTCACTCAGGAACGGAGTAAAACTGGACTGATCAGACCGTATGACCTTTTTCCATTGCACTGCAATCTAATATCCAAGCTCCCTAGGAGAGTGTTTTTTGTTTGTTTGCGTTTTGATCAGCCTCACTGATAAGCTACACAGTTAACAGTTGCATTCTGCATGTCCAAATCCTTTTATTTTCACAATCAAATATTGCTGAGAGTTGCAATTTTCCTGTTTGATCTCCTTTCTTCTTCCCACCACATTTATTCCTTAACGATTATGGTAATAATGAATTTTCCAAGTTTTAATCATTTGTTGGACAGTTCTTAACCAGATTTAAGATTTTTTTCCCTTGCACTGAATAAAATTTTCAGTTGTTAGTAATCATAGGGAAAACATGTAATTAATCATGATTAATTACACAAGAAGCCTTGTGTATTGCTAGATACTATATGACTCCTATATATCAGTACAATATATTTTACTTAAAAAAAGAGCTTCCTAGATTAATCTCTTTGCATTAACGATATTGTTGACAGCCCTAATAAAATTCTTAAATTTATTTGATAAATGTGTGACATCAGGTAAAGTGGAGACGTCACAGACTCCGGTTCATGTCAGCAGCAGTACAATCATAAATGCTCTCAACTGATGTAACGGCTAAAAACAGCTATCCCAAGCAACTACCAAATCTGTGACCTGCGGTTTGTCTGTATTTGTATTCACAGTCAGTGAAAAATAGTCTGTATAAGCGTGCAATAAAACTATCACATAAAATAATTAATGCTGTAATGCAATAATAATGTGTCAATGTGCCCAGTGAAACACAGTAAGCTAATATGTATGTATATATATATATATATATATATATATATATATATTAGTGCTGGGCAACAATTAAAAATTTTAATTGCAATTAATCGCAGTGTCCTTCTTGTTTTAAAGAAGGCCTGCATTAGAAAATGCATTAAATTTTTGTTTACAAACACTAAATCAGGGGTCTGCAACCTGCAGCTCCAAAACTGCAAGTGGCTCTCTGGACCTTCTACAAATGCTCTTAATACATGGCTAAGAACGCTAAAGAACTAACTAATGTTTTTTTTTTTAAATATAGATATAATAAGAAATGTAGGTTTTTCATGGAATAATTTGGAATAATCGTATTAAATTTTCACAACAAAATTACAGTAAATGTAACAGTAATATTTTCTTTAATTTATTTTCTATTTTCCTTGTCAATATGTTGGAAGCTAATGGCTTTTTTTTATGATTATGTTTTACAAACATGAAGCATAAATTAGGCCTTGTTTTGTCACTGGTGAATCTTGGTCATAGCAAAATAAGACCTACAGTGTTGGAATCTGTGAGATGTGTGCTTTCAGTGGAGATGTCATTTGTGTCATGATTCGTGGTTTCTGTTCTGGCTTCTTGTGTTTGGTTTTTGTCATGTTTTTGGTTTGATCGTGGTTTCTTGTATTTAGGATCAGGTTCTGTGATTTTTGGTTTCTGTTCGTTAGTTCACTTGTTTAGATTGTTCATGTACTTCACCTGTGTCTAGTTTGTTTTTCTGTGTATTTAAGTCCATGGATTTAGTTCCTCTTTGCCAGTTCAATGCTTTCTGATGGTTGAGAGTTACTGTTAGATGTTACATCCATACCATGTCAAGAATTTTTACCACTGGAATCTTTTGTTTCTGTAAGTTTAGTTACTCTCCATTAAAACCTTTTTCTGCCTCCGACCTCTTCAAGCCTGCACTTGGGTCCTCACGTCCACGGCTCTTGACAGAATGAACTGGCCACACAAGGACCCAGCGGGCCTTTGCACATTACCTCGGCAGATTTGGTAAGCTGTAGGTAGTGTATTTTGTTTTTAATTCAATGCAATTATTCAAATAAAATCTGAAAAATGCAGCAGGTAACAGAGGCCTGATTTACTGTAGTTTTTGTAAACCAGAATTTACTGCATTTTCTCCATATAGCAGTAGGCCAGCTTTTAAAGGAAAAGTACATTTTGCACAATGTTCCATGCAATTCATCTTAATTAAACATTTGAATCGTTGCCCAGCACACACACACACACACATATATACATGTGTGTGTATATATAATTATAAAAGGTTTAATATATTTAATTATATAGCAAAAATTCTATTAAATAAAGCTTTTTCATCATAGATATTAATGTTTAGGATTTTTTTAAAGACCAACAAGAAAAATATTATTAACATTACTATAAGTGTGTATCTAAAAATAAACCGTTTTTCCCATGATACTGTGTTTGTGTGTGAACGTGTGTGTCAGTGTTAAAGTCTGAGGCAGTAGTCCAGGCTGATAAGCTGGTCAGCTGAGATCAGGAGAAACATGTGGCCTTGAGGAAGGAGGAGGTGGTGAAGACAGCTGACACAAAGTCAAAGCAGCTCTGCCAGCCATTCAGGCTTTTGGAGCAGCACTACATCTTATCATCCACTGCTTCTCGGTGGATCCTCAGCTCTGAGCCAGATCCAGGACATAAAGAGCACTGAGGGCAACCCACAGTCAAAGTTACTGGCCTCGTGGTAAATTCTTGTTAACTTCAGAGATGTTGCTCTGATTGCAAGGATGCCAACTTGGTATAAGCCTGTTTCAGATGGCATCCTACTTTACTTTAGCTATTAGTAGACTACTATTTTCAGTCTCTCCTTCTCTACTGAAAGCAGCAATGACCAGTTTTATCTACAATCTACAAAAAATTTTCAAAGATGCAAAATAAGACAATACAATTTACACTGATATTTAGATGACCTTTTTAATCAATAAAGGCCTGCCAGAGTTTGCATCTTGTCAACATGGTCCTGCTCCACTCTTCTGAGTACTAGCAACACTGAGCAAAAACCCCACTGTCCAGTTGCTTGAAATTTCTGTTCATCATCCAAAACACACCAAAATCTAGAAGAAAAAGAGCAGCTCTGGCAGCAAATACAGTACAATTTGCAGTGAGTGAGCGAAAGTGCATGACGATAAAGATTGCTGCTTCGTATTCTTTTCTGCTGACATGGCTTTCTGAGTGAAGCTTGATTGTCAACATGATGTTTGCTTTGCATCCTCTGCACTCCATCCAGGCACCACTTCATTTGTAAGAATTGCCTACTGTGAAGTGCTTTTGTGAATGATAACTTCAGAAAAGGAGCAACTCCTGCACATTTACTATATATTCTCTGTTCATATCTTCATCTTTAACCTTCAGAACAAGCATTTGTATGGCGAACATTAGCATTAGTGGCTAACAAAACACAAATTCTGTAGTAGAAGCCAGTAGGAACCAGCAGGAGCTATTGGGATTTAGCCATCTCTAATATGAGGTAAGTAGCGCTTATTAGATCCACCAACGGTTGGCAAGCTTTATTAATTAATTAAGTTTAATTAATAATGAAGATAATATGAGGAAATATGAACAAAAAAGGGCCAGCAAGTGCTGAAATGAACAATAATGTTGCTACTAGCAAAAGCTATAGCTAGCCTAGATGAAATAACAGAGATCACTACTATGGCGCTAATAGAAGATATAAATCTGCTGACAGAAGACTAGTTGTAGTCACATTGTTTGCACAATTGCTTCTAATTGGAAGAGTCTGGAATTCACAGTTTCAAAGTACTTGCATTTGTGATCCCTTGCACCTGTCTCGCTGACCATTCTTGTGCAATATGGACTGGAGATACCAATCTTTCTAATTTTATACTCATTGAAGGTATAAATGTGAGATTTTCAGTGCCTGGGAATCCATGCAGATGTATGTTTCTACTTTTTATTCAAGGCATTGAAATTAAGGGACTGACATCCTGTCTTAAAATTATCCAAAAGTTAATATGAGCATAGAATAACCATCAGTTTTAAAAAAACACTGAGCTAAATTAATAGGAAATCCACACTGGACAGATGCTTGAATTGATCTAGTTTAAGACCTTGCTTTAGTACCACCCCGAAACCTTACCACCACCACTAGAGATCACTAAGTGTAAGTCTGCATGTGTATGAGCACATTAACATGTAAACTATTGCAGAGTAGAGAGGATTTGTGCTTTTTATTCAATATTGCAGAGAATACCACTGCTTTAAGCCACGTGGGCAAACAGGTTATTGCCAAATCAATCATTTACAGTGACATCCAATGGTCGGGACTACAGACAATATTGACCAACAGACTGACAAAGATTAATGCTGCTGCATTTGAACAGACCTCCTCCCTTACCCATCCTTCTCTCCAGACTCCGTCTATTGTCTCCTCCGTTATCCAAATCACTCCTATATGTTGTGCTGTGTTCTTCTCATTTCCTTTGTTATTGTTTTTTTGTCTTTGTTCTTTTGCTATGTCTTGTGTTTGAAGGGCATAAATATGAACAAAGCTTTGTTGTCAGATTTGACTTAAGCCAAACCTTTACAATATACATTCTTGGCTTATTATAAGTTTAACAAATAACTATCTACAGCTATTAATAATCATCTCCATTTTAAACCTGTTGTTTTTGGGCAAAATGCCATTTTTTTCATGCAAAACTGACTGTAATGGTCCATTTCAAATAAAATTTGCATTCATGAGAGGTGTTTGAATTTGGAGATAACTGTACTGTCATTTAAATGAAATACTGAAATAAATGAAACATTAAACAAACACGATACCTCAGGCAAGAAATGTAATCAGTTTAATAAAAATGGAAATACAATCATCTGTTGTGGATGAAAAATACAATAAATCCATGACTTTTTAAAATGCTACTTTTTACGGTGGTGACTGACTAATGGGTGTCTATCTGGAGAGTCAGTTGATATCCATCTGGACATCTAGTGACTGTCACCTGCTCTAGCTGATAAGGAAAAAAATATAGTATTATAGCCATACGGATTTTTTTTCTAGGACTTATGTGAATCCCACTTGAATTGTTGGATCAACTTCAGGCATAAGCAGAACATGAATTTATAGCCAGATTTTTTTTTTTTTTTTTGTGGTCTGTCAAGGCTCAATGAGAAGTTTGGAAAGTCAGTATGATGAATTTGACTGATTTAAGATTGCTTTCAAACATAACTTTCCACAATTTATTGAATGAATGTAAGAACTGACTTACTTCTAAGAAGCTGTTGCTGTAGATTCATGGGATGTTCTTGTATGTCCTACTTTACCTGTAATTTATATACTGACTCCAGCATGTTCTTTTTATTTGACTAACTTTGCTATGAAGTTTCATTGATTCATAATAGGGTGGTCCCGGGAAAAGGAAAAAAAAAATGCAAAGAAAAGTTTAAATACATTTTCTTTTTATTTTCTTTTTTTTATCAGTGAGGAATAATTTCAGTTCAAACTGGTTCTAATATAAGTTTGTTTTATTCTTAGCTGTACTGCTCACCAGGTCAAAAGCATCCCTGCTTTTCAGCTGTGCATCTTTCACACACCTGAAAGAGCAGATATGTTTCCATTTTGGTTGCTACAATATACAGCCATCTACACAGACTATTTTACACACGTAACCACAAGGATGGTGGGTTGAGCTTTAAGTGCGGTCACTAAGTAGCTGGCCTACACTCTGTTTGCCACTTGAACACATCCTGCCCCTTCACAGGCCAAAGGTGAATTTGTTGCGCAAAGAGAAGGAAGGAGATGTTTTAATGATAACCTCATCCCCCCTGTGGCCAAGGAGCCAGATGAGTAAATCATGTGAAACCAAGTGTTAAATGCATGAAAGTAGAGCTGATATATTATTGATGATCCGTGGCACTACATGACCAAGCGCATATACACTCATACTAACACATATTGAAAAAAATCATAAACACAGGCTCATTCAAAAACACAAATACACACCTAATAGAAAATGTCCCCAGTCTATCTTGCTGTACATGTGACCACACACTCTCCTGACCTACATCTCTTGGATGATGACGTATAGCATTTGTGTCAAACCTAAGGCCCGCGGGCCACATCCAGTCCTTGAATGAATTATCTTTGGGGCGCTTGTTCATATCTAATAACTATTAGAGGTCACACACACCACCATAATACTACAAGTCCCACAATGCACTGCCACTGCGTTGGTGTGTCAATCATAGGAGTGCAAGCATACCTGTCTCGTTCTCTAGCAGCCTCACAGAGCTACACACCTTGTCAATTACACCTCTCCCCAAAAGATGTTTAAACAAAAAGTAGACTTGTTTGCAGATGTAAAGGGCAAAGCATGTCAGCCACAACCCCACTCTGCCTGACACCTTAAACAGCTTCTTCACACTCTTCGACACTCCGAGCAGCAAAAGTACTGTTCACCCTCCACAGCCAGAGGCGCAGCATCAGCCTCCTACCTCGCAGCTGCACCATATGACCTCCACCCTGAGGAGGACCAACATCAACAAGGCTGCGGGTCCACATAAGGTGTCAGGTCAGACACTAAAATCATGTGCAGACCAACCGGCAGAGATTTTTCTAGACATCTTCAACCTGTCTCTGCAGCTTTTCATGGTTCGTGTCTACCTGAGGTCCTCCACCATTGTGCCTGTGCCAAAAAAAAACAGCCATTATCTGCCTCAACAATTACTGTCCTGCTGCTGCCGTCCCAGTTATTATGATCTGTTTCGAGCAGATCCTCCAAAAGCACATCAAGGAGACCATCCCTGCCAGCCTGCAATTCGCCTGCAGGGAGAACTGTTCTATGGAGGATGCTGTCTTGATAGTACTTCACATAGCCCTGACTCACCTGCAGCGTCCCAACACCTATGTTAGGATGCTGTTTATGGACTTCAGTTCAGCCTTTAACACCGTTCTCCCGGGTGTGCAGCCCCGAAGCTCCACAACATGAGTCTATCAGTATCCCTCTGCACCTGGATCAGTGACTTCCTCACCAACAGACCCTAGGTGCTGATGATATGGAAGCCAACATCTTCACCATTGATCCTCAACACTGGAACGCAGCAGGGTTGTGTGCTCAGCCCTTTCCTCTTCACCCAGGACTGCTCTGCCATCCACTCCATCAACATTGTTGTGAAGGTTGCGGACGATACCATCGTGGTGGGTCTCATCTCCAACGATGATGAAACACACCACAGAGAAGAGGCCCAGAGTCTCACAAAATGGTGTTCTAAGAACAATCTGGTTCTTAACATCAACAAGACAAGAGAGGTCATAGTAGATTACAGGAGGTCTGGGAAGACTGAGCATGCTCCTTTCTGCATACACGGAAGGCAGTAGAACGTGTGGCCAGCATCAAGTTCCTGGGCATCCACATTCCCCCTCACCTCTCCAGGACTTTGAAGACTTTACACCTGGTGAAGAAGGCCCAACACTGGCTCTTCTTTCTCTTCGGATGGGACTCTCTTCTCAGCTTCTCCTGAATTTTTACAGAGCCACCATTGAGAGTCTCCTGTGTCTCATTGTGACGGTATGGTATGGCAGGTGCACTGTACAGGACAAGAGGAACTTAGCCCAGGTGGTGAGGATAGCTCAGGGGATTGTGAGCTGCCATCTACCAGATTTGGACTCCATCTACACTGCCCGAGTCCAGAAGAGGGCCAGAAGCATTCCAGCTGACCCCACCCACCCAGGCAATGCACTGTTTGTTCCACTTCCATCAGAAAAGCAGTACAGGAACTTTAAAACCATCACAAAAAGACTCAGAGACAACTTCTTCCACAGAGCTGTGAAAGCAATAACCCCCTGTAGTTCAACACTTACACGCACACACACACATCCCCGTACACGCACATATACACCCAACCCTCCACACCCACACAAACTAAAGATTCACACCTTCTCAGACACATACACACAGACCTCCATCCTTGCACTAGGATGTCTGAAGTAAATTCTCTCATTTTCTGTAAATATAGAGGTGTTCTTATATCATATATATATATATATATATATATATATATATATATTTTTTTTTTTTTACTTATTTATATGTGCCTGTTATAATTCTATTTCTATTTCTCTTTTTTTTTGTGCTAAGTCAAGAGACTTCTCAAAAAATTTTTATGTTTGCATAATGACAACAAAGATCTTGAATCTTGATCTTGAATCAAAGCTTTATGTCTTCTTTGTGGAGACAGTGTGACTGTAATCAAAGAATACAATGTAAGAAGACACTTTGAAATGAAGCAACATGACAGATACAACCACCTGGACAGGAAACAAAGACTCCAAAATGTAGAAGAGTTATTAACCCATTATGCTAGCCTTACATCAGAAGACTTTGAAAAGATTTGGAGAAGACTCTTGGAAAACTATCCGCTCACACCTGATCACATCTAAAGACAAGCATTTAGAGTTTTTAGTCACAGCCTAGTCTTAGACTGAGGTTTTACAAAGACTGTGACTCTTGTAGGGTCACCATTTACAAGACTAGATTTTTGTGATATGTTGGACAGTCGATATCGATCTGCCACAAGCTCCACCATCCACTCCTCTTTCTGGATGGTCCTACGATGTTTCATCACCAGCTTTTGCTTGTCTTTTTTTCATCCATTTTTTGTCATTCTGACTGTCAGGATTCCTGTTTCTGCTTTTGTCAGAGCTCATATATTGGTTGTTGATAGTGTTACCTCACTGCGACTTGCAATAATATCAAACACGTTTTATATCATCACAAGCCCAAGACCAGGAAAAAACTAATATGAAACAGCAGATTACCACCAGATTACCAGCAGGAACCAGAGTTTGTGGCATTACAGGTTGACATATATTAGATTCCATAACTTTCACCATTATGACCATATGTGTATATATATATATATATATATATATATATATATATATATATATATATATATAGATAGATAGATAGATAGATAGATAGATAGATAGATAGATAGATAGATAGATAGATAGATAGATAGATAGATAGATACTGCATGTGGAGAATAAAAATGGAGCTTATGCATGTGATGATCGCATTGTAAAAAGAATGTCATCAGTAGATACTATTTCACCTACACTTTCTGGAGACAAACAGCCTCAAACTTTGACAATCCCACCTCAGTGCATTAACACACCCTTAAGAAAGACTGGTTATAATTCATCTGCTGTCTCTGTCCACACAAACCTCTATCAGATCCATGTGGACTGAATTTGAACTAAGCCAACAATTGCACACATCTTCAAATGCCTCTGTCTTTTTATGTATGCTCCTTAGAGAGATTTCATGTTGGCTGTCTTGTTATTTGAGCTTATTAAAGGTATCCACCAAGTCATGCTTCCTATGTTTCCATCCTGGTCAAATCTTTTCAAATTGCTTGATCTGTCTGCTAATTTTCATTAATCTTAAAAGTGATCCATTTGGCTGCTTTTTGCCTACTTTTCTTGATCCTTTTCGAATTATGCAGTTCAGTGTGCAGCTATCCTTTTTTTGGATCAGTCTTCAGTGCTCATTTCTTCTGTTATTGACACTATAGCTTGTCTTTTTTGCATGTGTATTAAATTAACTTTAATGATGAGGACTATAGAAAAGTAATTTACCTTAAAGTTAAACCTGTTGATGTCATATAGAAGGGTTACTCAATCCAGTCCTGCAAGAGTTGCAGTCCAGCTGGTTTTCCATTTATCTCCGCTCCAACACACCTGACTCAAATTAACGAGTCATTGTGCTGAAATTGATCAGCTATTAAATCCATTTAATTTGATTGAGGTGTTTTAGAACAGGGATACATAGAAAACTATCAGCATTGCAGCTCTTGTGGGCCCAGATTGAGTAACCCTACCATTTAATGTCAGTGACTAAGGGTTGTTGTGACTGTGCAGATCTTGTCCTAATCATGCTATGCATCATCTTTTGGGTCAGTTTTGCTGAAGCTTCCCATTCATGAACATGTTGTCGATCAACAGTAACTTTCCATAAAGTCATTTCTAGGGGGAGTTACTCCTGACTGGGAGTGGCAAACAACTCTAGCATTAACTAAGCCTGGCTCTTAGCCTGGTCTGGACCAGGCTAGCTTTACAGAATAAATCATCATGGTAACTTATGCGTTATACTGCTTTTGTGAAACCAAATCAAGAATAAGTTCAGCCAGGATTACTGGGAAATCCTAGCTTAATCCCTTATCTTAGTTTTTCTGAAACAGCCCTCAGGTGTGAACATTGGCAAGTCTGTAAATTCTCTCCTCAAAATAAATTCTCATGTTTTTCCTCAGTGCCTTGCTTTCTTTGGCATGTTGCTTTTCTAAAAAGAAATCCCATGTAGTCTGTGTGCTCAGTCCACCCTATTACAAATATTTGGGCTACAGATGGTCAGCCATTGAGGGACTCTGTGGACACTTACAAGGGTGAACTAGGGTTAATTAATTAATTAATTATGTGGCTCAGATATTTTTTTTTATTATTTTTTCCTTCCTTTCTTTCTATTAGCCCCCTCTCCAGACAAAGTTTGGAATTTAGGTCTTTGGAGACTGTTTTATGCAAGGGCAAAAATCTCTTTTTTTTTTTTTTTTTTTTTTCTTCAATATTAGAAAACACCTGTCAAGCTCCTCTTAAGTAATCGCCTCACCCGAGACCTTGAGCAGAATAAATAAATTAGAAACCACATGAAAGCCTGGTGGATGGACAGGCCATGCATATGTGATTTTAATGTTCATAGATCCAATTAAATTGGATCATTGATCCATTTTTTTTTTCAATCCCTCACCTTTTCAGTACTACTTTTGCATTTATTTACTCTTTGTCCGTGCTTGTTAAAGCATCTGCAGTTTAAGACTGTGTCTCATTAATTAACAGCAGCATGAGAAGGATCCAAATAAACTTGTTTGCAAGCAGAAATTGTTGCAATCTAAATAACATGAAGAACAGAATATCAACTGAAGTAGAAAAAAGTACAAAACAGTGATGGCAATCTGACAGCGAACAACAGAAATTGAGGTTTATGTAGAGAGTGAGTAATGACTGATTGACTGACTCATTACTCCACCATTCTGCTCTGAACAGAATGATGGAGTAATGAACTAAACACAAATTGGTGAGAACCAAACAAACAACAAGGAAGTACAACCAGGAGGGCCCATGGTATGGTTTTCCATGCTTCCAGCTCATCTGCAGTGTTAAAATAAAGCAGTGTCACATTAAACATCAACCAAAAGTCAAAAAAGATATGTACACATTTTATTATTTGTATGCAGAAGAGACTCAGTCTATCCAGAACCTCAAACTTTTTTTCCATCATCGAGGCCACAATTAAGGTTATGTGATGCTTGGAAACAGAATGTTTGCGAAAGGAATTGATTTTTTTTTTACAATCCATTACTTTTTTCTACCAGTTGTGTGCATTCATGAGCCTACACCCCTTTGCCTCACTCACTTTCTCAAAAGTTAATACTGAAATAACAACAAGAAACTTGATCCATAATCCATAAACCATGACAGACAACCTGCAAGTTGTAATTAAATAGAAAATTTATAGCTAAGATTTTAGTTTTCCATGTTTTTGTTTGCTTGGAAATTAGATTTTTTTTTAACACAGACTTCAAAACAGGTTGCTTTTCAATTTCTTGACATAACAAGAAGCTGAAAAAAATCCAATAATTTCTCATTATATTTCATCTCAACTCCTTGGAGGGATTTCTTCTTAATTAGAACGTGAAATTAATAGAAGACAAAATAGCTCAGGGAACCTAGAAAAAAAAAGTTAAAGAAAAAAATTATGGGAATGACACATCTTTCTCTCAGTAAAAGGATGGCAGAGCTGACGCATGGTCAGGGATATTTTTAACCTCAACTTACTGGTTTTACTGTCTTATTAGTTCACTACTAAATTTTCCCAGAGCTCAGCATTGTTACACAGTTTCTCAGTTGGAAGGGCAGGTCCAATATTTGACTAATAATTCAGTAAACTCACAGCTGTGTTTACATGTCATACTGAAGGGCAAGCGCAGCCCAATAAAAGTAATGTAACACAGAGACAGTGTGATAGTTATCCATCTTCTTTTAATCTTGGAGGACTAGTTCCCCTTACCTTCAGGTAGTTATCACTGCTAGCATTTAGAACTTACTGAACATTCTCTGATATACAACCATTTCTATTCACCTGTCAGCAGAGAGATACACAAGGGGGTGTAGTGCTATGATTGAAACCAAAATGGAAAAGTATTTAAAGTGCAAAGGGGCTGTGTAGGTGCAGAATATTATAAGTTAGGATGTTACAGGTTCTCATGGCTGCATGTTGGACAAACATCAGATGAAAGGGCAATTCACAGCTCAAAGTGTCTTTGGTCAACTTGAATGTTAAATGAATGCTGAATTAAAGAAATGCAATTAAAGGTGTTATATATATATATATATATATATATATATATATATATATATATATATATATAAGTTTGGCCTATGAAAATTACCATCACAAAAAAAGAAAAGAAAAGAAATTACTGTCAGAAAGGGCACTCTTTTACCAGACAAGGTGTAAGTCTCCAGTCATTTAAATTAATAATTTATTTATCAGAAACTACACTCACTGGTCACTTCATTAGGTCCAACCTGTTCAATCTTTGACTTAGAGAAAATGGACCAAAAAAGAGAAAATATTCAGTGAGGGGCAGCAGGATGAAAAGCCTTGTTGATGTCAGAGGTCAGAGGAGAATGGGCAGACTTGTTTGAGATGATAGAAAGGCAACAGTAACTAAAAAAAAACAACACTGGTTACAAGCAAACTATTCCATGAATGAAGGCACTTCTGAAGTATACATAATAAAGAGGCTGATGAGTGTGTGATTGATGAATGTGAACTGCTTTATAAACTGGCTGGTCGAAATAGTCAAAAATGACCTACTTAGTTATGCTGACCATGTTTACTGATGAGTCTAGTTACCATTCATATGGTCTTCCAGTGACCTGGAATTGGCTTAGTAACTAAATTATAAACCATTAAAAGCTCCTACTGGTCATGCATCAGCAAGTCCCCTTGAAGTCTAAAAAATGGCTTGATCCAGTCTGTGTTTTGTAAATTCCACTCCTAACTTGAGTATACTCAAAGTATTGAAACTTTCCCTTAAATCAGAAGACAAAGTTGCAGGCAAATGAGCTTTGTTGCTGCAGAATGTAGTTCGTTCAGACATGGTCTAAAAAAGACAGGAAAACAATTTTCTGGACAAGGAGATAAAAAGCTATAAGCTATGGACTAAGGCTACTGTCACCATAATACATTCATATTCTGCCATCAACAGCCACACACACACACACACACACATGTGTACAAGACAAGGAAAAGGTGCTATGTGGAGTACAAAGGGTTCAGTGATAAAAAATTAGAGAAGTTCGTTATGTGACAGAACAGTGGTTCCCTCTGATTATCTCTAATTAAACTCAATGGAATTGAACAACCAAGCACAGGGGGATTAACGCACAGAGGCATGATCTCTACATGTGTGCTTTATGCATTTGTGTGTCTGTAAGCTCAGAGAAAAGCTGCCGACCTTCAAGTACCCTAGTCCCAAATTTTGCCTGCTCATCACACATAAACCTTTGACTTGTCTGCTATACCTCACATCCTGTCAGCAGTATGTACCCACAAACACATCTATCCCAACAGTGAGAAGCATTAGATTCCTTAGAGGGTAGTCACTGCATTCTGAAAAATCTAATTAACAATAACGTTGCTTTTTACTCTTAAGTCTTTACTTCATACCTGAAGAATGACCTTACGCATCACTGGTATCTCTCTTTTTCAAACCCCAACCTTAACCTGAACTGAACCCTCACTTTAACCAACAAGTCATGATTCTGTAATCCCATCTTTTTATCTTGTACGAGCTCTGCTTTTTATCCCAAACTTGAAACAAAAACACTTTATGCAACTGTGTGAATATTCACATTATGTCCATGTGAAAAGACATCCACACACAAACTATGCACACAAACGACACCAGATTCCGCTTTAACCATAAAAATAATAATAAAAAGCTTCACAGCTGACTTATTAAAGCATTTTCATTCTCAGGAATAAAAATGTCTTTAATTTGTAAATGCTTCAGGTGCCAAGCTAATTAGTGCCGTGGCAATTCACATGTAAAATTAAAGTGAGGTTGAGCAACTGAAAATGAACTTAAATTCTGTCATAGCCAAGGGCCACACACATTTAATGCATTAAATATTTCACATTTCTGTCTAAAGGAAAACTTTATTTATAAAGAAGATTATAGCCAAATGATTCAAATTTAAATCATGCTTTTGATCACATTGCACAAAGTATTAGTATAGCTCTGCTACATTTTGTACAGAGACACTGATAAAAGACTTAAAGGTTAATGGACGAAATATTGAAATGATGCTGAGAACCATGAATGAAAAAAACCTGTCAGTACTTATGTGGTGTCTGGCCTGGAGGTCAGCACTCTGCCAGGTGATGAGTTTATTGATCTCCCAGATGCCTTCACTCACAAGACAATACCTGTAGGAAAAGAAAAAAATACCACAACAGAAGGATCTTGAAAGGTGGCCTTACCTTAAAAAAATAAAACTGCCTCATATTGAAACTTGCATTGGATTGCTCATCGGGTCAAACGTGCCAAAGGCTATGGAGCCATGGGAGGTTGTGAGCAGCGTTGGTAATGGACCATACATTGTCAGAACCAAGCTTGGATGGATGGTAAATGTGGTTAACTTTAAAGCAACACCACTGAACTTTGGCAGGTGTTTTCACTTTGGCATCCCTTAATGGAGGCTAATTCTGCATCCGTCTTGCATCCTGTCTCCTCTCTGAGCTCTCTCCAGCCAGTAAAAGTCAGTCTGATGCTGACTCTTGTCTTATTTCCTGCTCTGTCACTTTCTCTCTTTTGGTTTCTTCCACCAATAGTGTCCTTTGCATTTCTTTTGATGAATCGGTAATGGTGATCCAAAATATCCAGTGTGTGTTGTGTGTCGCTATAACATGGGTCTGGCTCCTGGGATGGGGACACACACAAAAAAAAAGAAAAGAAAAGAAAAAAGAAAAAAATCTGTGAAATAAGTTTTCTCAGTCTTGGGCTGAGAAACAGCTCCTTAAATGTATAGAATTAATGTCCATATGCAATCAAAAAGGGTCAGAAGCACAGTGTTTTAAGGTTCAAAAGATATGCAGTAATACTTTAAGCGTTACAGTTTTGTTGGCCGGACCTAACAGCAGCTAAAATTAAATTCACTTGTAAAATTAAAGTGCCTGAGCGAGTCAAAATAAACTTAAAAGCTCTAATAGCCAAGAGCCACAAACATTTAATGCATCCAGTATTTTCATACTGTCTAAAAGAAGTTATGATTGTCAGAGATTATGATTAAATGATTAAATAAAATATGAGCATTAATAAAGTGGTCCAACACAGAAATCAAATTCCTGAAACAGAAATGGGACCAGATACTGAATCTCCTGAATAGATTAGTATAATTTTATTTCACCTTAACTTAAAATTCTCATTTTTCCATCATAAAGAGTCATCATACCTACTTTGTGCTCTAAAGTAGGAGCAACTGTGTGTTGAGTTTGGATTATTCACCATCAGTTTGTGATTGCAATCTAGCAAACTTTCCAAGTCTAGAACACATTATGTAGAGTGAAATATGTGTGCGAGTCAGCAAGTTCATAAAATCCAAGAGCAAAAATATTCAACCCTCAATCATTTTTCTGGCAATGTGTACTACGACTCCAGTGGTATTCTGAAGAGGTATTGATTACTGTCAGTCTCACACACACATTTACAGGCACCATCATCTGTATGAAATGAGGGAATTGAAATGTATTAAAAGCAGAGTATTGTGACAGAATGAGGTCTTGGCTGAAGGAAAATTTAGCAAGACAGATTTCTATATCCTTCTTCCATCTCAACAACACTAATTATGCTGACCTTCAGCATGCATGTGCTCACATTCACTCACACACATAAACACATGGCTGTGTTTGCCATATCTCCAAAGCAGAGCATGGTGTGTTTGAACAAGGCAGCCTGGTAAAGTGTCTGATTAGATCCCTGTTTGAACAGAAAAAAGGCAACCTATCAGCACACGGCAGGGACCGGCCAATCATTGCAATGGCTCATCTGCTGTGTGCTTCTGCATCAAGCTGGCATACACAAAGACAAGCAGGGATACGTTATGACTGACACAATAACAAAGACATCCAAACAGACAGGAAGCCAGACACACCCACGAGCCCAGCAGGATTTTACCCATAATGCATTTAGTCTTTCTAAGATGGGTGAACAAATTATACTATTTTGATTGGCAATGACCTTCCCACTGTGTAGCAGGTGTGGATCACCATGGCAAACAGCTGGCAGGTAGGAAAGTAGCAATCTTTTTTTTGTTTGTTTGTTTACTTTCACAGTTCACAAAAGATGAGATGTTTCTAATTCAGCTCCAGCAGATCTTTTTCCTAATCTCTATTTACATTGGAACAATATACAAGTAAGGTAAAAGCAAAAACTCAACCATAACTACACTTAAAAATGGCCAGAGTGGTTATTGAGAAAATCTATCACTATCATTTACAAAAGTGGCTAGAATCTGAAAACCCAAAACAGTTTGGCATCTGTCCAGGAATCATATCTTTGTCATGATGGAGGTAGCAGCAACTACAGCAGATAAGGCAGTTATCCACTGGGCTTGCCTTTTTTAACCTTTGTCTGTCCTAATGATAAAATAAATTGAATTGAATATTTTACCACTTTGTTTATTTTTTGTTTTCAGAAAAGGAAAAGATGGAGTCATTTTATTTTCACCTGCATACACACCCTAAATTATGCATATAGTGCAACTTAGTTTCATAGTGAGTGGCCAGGTGTGCTTATACTGAGTCATTTTTGTCTAAATATAACCATAATAGTTTTAGTTGTCAGAAACAGATGTTGTGACAAAAAATAAGCCAACTATTGCATAAAGATTAATGTAAGATCTATTTGCTCATATAAACAGAGTGTGTATGCACATTAATCATAGACTTTAGGATTTGGCATGTGCTGACATGAGGCGATACACAGCTTTTGATCATCTGCCTTTCAGTGGTTTAGTTCCTAGAGAGGTTGGCTTAGTGCGTAGGGGTTTAGAGCCTGCCTATTGTCTGAACAAGCACTAGAAGGAATAATCTGGGTGTGGGGCGTTGGAAGGACTTCTCCTTGAATGACTTTCCTATCTCTGACCAACGTCTAGACCAGCAGCTCAGTCTCTGTGTGTCCCTAAACTCCCCAGTGAAAGAGAGACAGACAGTCTGTCTCTGTCAGCAGGCACTGCCCTACTCTCAGCACTGACCCTTCACACTTAATCGTTCCTAAACAGACCCTTTCCCAACCCCTCACCACAGGTTCCTACTGCAGTGCCCTTCTCACCTCTGTGCACACACCCACGTTCATGTCAAGTCGCCAGTCTGTCCACACAGTCTTGCTCTGCTTTTTCTGTCACAAAGTCACCCCTCTGTCACCTGATCGCCCTCTGACTCCTGTTTAAGGTGGCCTTAGCTGAATTATTATGTACAATTATTAAACTCTTTAACTATACATTTTTGAAAAATCATTTTATAATTACTATTTGTGTGACTAATGATTATGTTCTTTCAAGAAAATTATCATAATTAGCCCACTGGTGTTGCAGGGGTGGAGGGAAGAGCAAATGAGTAATAGAAATATTTTTGTTTTGCTTATATAACAAACTTTGACTTTGGGCAAAGGAAGAATGGACAACATGAAGATGACCAAGTATAGATCAAAAATAGAATGATTTACTGTTATAGGGAAAATAATCACCTCACTTTGTTCAAGTCCTAAATATACGGGTCATTAAAAATCTCATCTGATGGTGCTAACAGACCGAGGTAATGAGCAGATTCTAATTTGTCCAAATAATAAGCAGTAATAATAAGTTAATTGAGAAATTTTGCACGTACAGTTAGTGAAGAATTGCGGTGCCTTCGCTTTATTTGCCCAAGTATATTTATCATTTTATATGGAGCCAAACATTTTGACAAACAGCTCTCAAAACATTTGTCTTTACGAATGGCCACTTATCACCTAATTTTGACCTTGAATAAAGCAGCTGCAGCTGGTAAGAGTGATATATGATATAGAAAGTCAGAATTCTTTGGTAGCTCCACAAAAATTTAAAGCAGACTTCATTTAATCTCACACATCAAACATGTATCCTTGAACTTTCATCTTCTGAAGACATAGCACACTTTTTCTTTTTGTCTTTTCTTTTCTTTTTTTTTACTTGAGCTACAGAATTGGCCATCCCCATACATATACCACCACAGGTTGTTTCTGCAAGCTTAACTAGTGGCAGCTCAAAAAACGATGGAGAACAAAAGTCAACTGAGAAATAAAACTTGAGTCCCCATGTTTTTGATGATGTATTGAACTGTATGTCACCTACAGACCTGTATTAGAAAAAACTAACAGGAAATAACATTTGATGGGAATTCCTAAGATTCCTAAGAGTTTATCATTTCTTGTAAAAAGTAAATAGAAATGTTTATGAGCCTGCCTGTACTTACAGGATATTTTCAGTCTGGATCCAATTAAATGCTTTCTTCACTTTTTTTTTTTTTTTTTTTTTTTTTTTCAGCCTTTTCATGCCTCCCTCACAAGAAAATTGTAAGATACGATTTCTTGGTCTCTCAATACTCGTGCAATAAAGGCTCCAAGAATGTCAGTGCGGCATCAAAAAAAATTTTTAAATTCTGAAACTTATGTTGTTTTGTTCTAAATTTAGTGGTGGTTATTGTGGAAAATAAAAATGATGTTCTCATAAAATGTTGAGTTGCTCAAAACATATATTTTCCTAAACCTAAACAGGGAATTTTGAAGACCCAACATTTCAAAGTAAGTTTCGCCTAAACCTCTCTGTGTGGTTTTTGCTACCCTGTAGGGAGTGAAGAGTGAAGCTGTGGTTCAGGGAGCTGCTGTCGTTTCAATCTGTCTCACCTGCTGCAAATGTTCGCTTCAGGATTAAAGTCCCTGTAATGCAATGAAATAAAATAAAACACTACCAAAATATTCAGAGAAACCTACACTGAGTGCCTTTAGGCTGACAGTTTGCAAAAACGATTTACTTAAAAGCAAACTTCAGAAAAAACAGTGGAGACTCAAAAAAGAAAAAGAGAAAAAAAAAAATCATGCCTTACATTAAAGGAAAATATATTAGGCACTGTGTCAATGAGATTATGCTACAGTGAGAATTGTTAGGAGGATATGAGTGACCAAATCAATCAGAACTTGCAAAGAAAACAAAAGGATGTGTGAAATGTGAAAGGGATCTTTACACCACCAGCCACGGGCAAACAGAGGATGATATTGTGTGCCAGCTGCAGCTGCTCCGAGGAAGGCAGTCTGCTTTCTGTATTTCCCCTTCATCAGTAAGAAAAAGAATCCGACGCTGCTTCCCACAGACACTAAACACGCTCATGTGTGTGACTCTTTTCACCCACAGCACACCACACCCATGCCTCTCCCTGCACTAAATTTCCTGCATTTCCTCCACTTTGCACATACCCTCCTCATGCCCTCTTCAATCCTCCCTTTGGTCATCTAAACTGCCTATGTGGTGCATTTAGAAGCATCTCTATATTTATTCCATCTCCACCCTGCTTCCACCCTGGCAGATCATGCTATGCATCTTTCATCTACAGAGCTGAATGACCTATATTTTCTGTCTGGCCCTACACAACCAAAGTTCACCACTGCTCAGCTCGGTTCTGCTGTTCTTGCACTGGCCTCAGGCAACAGCTTTGGGTGTGGCAGCCAGTCCGAATTAAAGTGGTCATTGCAAGCATTAACTCCCATTCACAACAATATATTGGCTTTCCTCGCAATAATTCCAAGAACTCAACTGACAAAAGTAAATAATACTGCACAGAGAAGAAGAGAGAAGGTATATGAGAGGCCCACACACGTAGTATAATAAATATTTTAAAATTCTACTGTTTGCACAGAAATCTTCTATTAGATACTCTACACTGCTGAATATAGGTCAAAGCCTTTCTTTTCAGTACATGACCCAATTTACCTGTTTTTCTTTTTTTTTTCCAGAGCACCATTACTGCATGCTCTAATATGATTAAACTAATTATAGCTCGCTAGAAAACTTCTGTAGACTTAAAAATACACAGGCAACATAGATCAAACAGAGCATAACGATGAAGTTAATTTGCTCATCAAGAATG
Source organism: Melanotaenia boesemani (assembly GCF_017639745.1). Classification (NCBI taxonomy): domain Eukaryota; kingdom Metazoa; phylum Chordata; class Actinopteri; order Atheriniformes; family Melanotaeniidae; genus Melanotaenia; species Melanotaenia boesemani. The sequence goes on along the minus strand of NC_055682.1, from coordinate 13,151,986 downwards.
CACTTTTAATTCAGTGCTTGTTGTCCTTGACACATACAGTTATTTTTTTGTGAAGAAGTGAATGTGTAATCATATTCTTACTAATCCAGGTCAGTAGACTGGAATTGCTCCTCAATGACTGCTAGTGGTTCAAAATACATGAATACTGTTATTACTTTTGGATTTTAAGTTATAAAAAAAAATTAAGTGTCTGTTTTTATTTATTTATTTATTTATTTATTAGCATTTATCTTGGTTTTGGGGAGATTTCAGTATTTTGTTCTTTTAGTCAATTCAAGTATTTTATTTCTCTTTACATTGAATTTCCTTCTGTAGCTGATTTTACTTATTTCATTTAGTAAAAGGTGCTCTTTAGTGCATTCTGCCAGTTTTGCTTCCTGTCCTTTTTTTCTGTTGTGTCTTAGTTACTGAGTGCCTCGCACTTGTGTTATTTTAAAGCCATATTCCTGAGCTTTGGCAGATTTTTGTACAGGAACCCACTAACAAGGGCTAATTCTGCATCTGTCTTGCATCCTGTCTCTCTCCAGCCAGTAGAAGTCAACCTGATGTTGACTGTTCCTTTAAAGTTGGAAAGTTATGTAAAGTTGTTGTTTTATCATCACTTTCCCAACTATATATACTCCTTCGGTTTCTGTAAGGATGTGCCTAGTTGTCGCTTTTACCAGTTGCTAGCTCAGTTCCACTTACGTGGACTGAGTTTCACATTTTGTGTTGTTCCTTTATCTTCCTGCCTCTTTGGGTCTTATACATGTTGTACTACTACAAAACATGTCAGCCTGTTTCTTATTGTATTACATGACCAAGAGCCTTTGGCTGAACTTTACCAGGAAATTTACATGCACATGTGTACACATTGATTAATCAGCTTAAGTTGTTTATTCGTGTTACAGGGTTAATCGTACACTCACCAAAGCTCTTAAGCAGTTTCCCCTTATTAACAGATGTTACCTTACAGTGACCATTTATCTCTTACTTAATGTCTGTTCTTAAAGTCACTACACAAATGAGTGTTTTATGTTTACCCATCCCTCTATCCAACTATCCAACCAAAAGAGATTTTCAGTAAGTTCAAGCTTCTGGAAAACAAGGAGGAATTATGTGAAATAGACACTTGAAAGCACAAAAGACTGCAGGCTGTAACCTGGTGGCCGCGCAGTGAAGATGTTTTTACATTCACATGGTGATTTAATTTAGCGATTCATCAGTTGTGGCACTGCTACATTAAAAAATTTGCAGATATAAACATTATATCATTGATCTTCTCCAGTTTGAAAGGACACATTTATTTATAGGAAGTCATTATCTACACTCAATTGTCCATGCAAAGTAATGAGATGGCATCAACAAGAAAAAAAATGGTAATAAGATGCATCTTTCCCTGAGGTATGATTTGTATTGCAAATATGGCATCGCTTTGCAGCAAAGCTGCTGAGTCACAGTTGTTCCCACACCCCCGGAAAGTGACCTCTCTCCAGGCTGAAGACAGGTGCCTGCCCCTTCCCTCAATAGCGAGACCCTCAATCACAGTGTCTCCCACACACGCAACATACACAGCCATGGATAAAAACGCACAAGGCAGCTTCCAGGTTATGAGGTCACTCTGACATTCACAGGCCAAGCTGTCATGTCAGGCTTTATTAAGAGCCTTGCTGTCTGGGAGATTTAATTAGCGTGGCCTGGGTGAGGCTATCCCCTACATGCAGGTTTGAGCTGGAGACTAATAATTTGTCTCTGACTGGATCTGAGCATTTAATGCGAAAAGCCACCAGTTATACACTGGTCAAGATTTCCCACTTTGGATGTTACATTTCAGTAGAGGTTAACAGAGATTCAGACACAAGACACAAAAACAAAATAGCATCTTTTATTTCTGCCTTGTTTTAGAATTTTACATATTTTGATACACAGTACTTAGAAACTACAATGCAGGTGTTTGTAGGGATACAACTGTGTTGGTGTTTATTCCATCTTGCCTACATGGAGAACAGCAGAAACCAAAATAGTTTATATTATACTTTATTCTAGTCTGCTTGGAGTCCATTAAGAGGATGTGTTCAGGAAGCTCCCTGCAGACTACAGCCTTGATTATCTTCTCTGATGATGATTTTTAACTTAAACAGAGCATTGCCACAGTTGTGGAGGTAGATGATACACATCTATATACATACTATATAAAGAATTTATTTAAATAATTTACTTAAATGCTGTTTGTTTAGGTCTAAGCTTGCAAGTTTTCCTCTCAGATTTCTGTAGTGTATTCTATACAGAGGAGTATAGATGTGCTTCTTCACTTTGAAAACAGCATTTGAAATCTTTCTTAATTAATGTTAATTTTGTAATCAGTACATTTAGAAATTAAAATCTCAAATAAATGTTTGTTAACTTACTATGACTAATGATGAAGAGATTCTAGATGTGAGCTGAGACTTTTCTCTTTAGTTTCTTATTAACATCTAAATGGTAAAATGGTAAGTAGCCCACATTTAAAGTATATTTCACCTTTTAGCTTTAACCAGTTCAGTTGGTTTCACATTATGTGTCTCATTCACTCTTGTTACCACACTCTCTAATTACATGTTTGCACCAAATAAATGCAGGGCTTATTTTCCTCTACAATTGCTCATCTATAAGCATATCAAGGGCAATGTTAGGGTTCAGTACATAGGGCAAGGACCCTTTGGCACATGGGAATTAACCTACAATTCTTCTTAATAGAAGGCCACCACTCTATCACCCGAGCCATGGCTGCTCCATCTCAGTGCAGTTTTAATGTAGATACACTGGTCCACAGTGCAAAACAAAGCAGTATAAATGCTCAAAAATTCTTCTAAAGTGTATATGTAAAATCATTTCATACCTTCGGTTGCCTTTCAAAATTGTAAAATGCATGTTTTTTTTTTTTGTTTGTTTGTTTTTTTTTGTCACGCAATGCTTAAAATAGTGAAATTACTAATTTCAAGGCACCAAAAAAACAACATTACATTCCCATGTTTTCCTCAGTAAATTGTAACATGTCTGTTTTTCACATAATGAGAAACTGGCACAAATGTGCCATTGAACAACTATTAGATGATGTGGAACACTTTAAAGGATATAAGACTGGGTCCAGGGTGGTGTTGCACCACCGGCTGCCATGAAAGTGAATCAAGTCCGACCCAATAGTTCAACACCATCTATCTTTTCTATTATGCAGTCTGTCATGATCAGTTGGAGGTAAAAGTACATGGGTATGTTTAGATATTAACTAAATAAAATTATAGTTGAAGACAGACTTCAAAACACACGGTCAGGCTTAAATATAAATTATTAGATGGCGAACGCTTCTTTATTCAAAACAACAGGCAACGCAAAATGCAATCAACCCAAAATTTGAGCCTTCCTTACAACAACGCAACATTTCGGACATGTGGACAAATATATCTATTGCACATTTTCTTGTAAGACTAGGCTGATATTGTACAAGCAAATGCATTTCTATAAATGAACATTTTTAGTTTATAAAACATGATTGTCTCCAGGGAAAACTTTTGTCTGTTATGTAGCCGCCAGCCAGCTAGTTGGATGACTGATCAGCTGTTTCTGAAATGGGAACAGGCAGCTATCAGGGATTTTAGCTCCATAGCCACAGGCAGATGGTGTTGTGTACACACAAGCATACGCACACAGCACACAGGAATAAGTGTACATTTCCAGAGAGTGTAGAGCACATGTATATTCTCACATACAAACGCACACACACACACAGTTATTCTAACCCACAATTACACAGATCTAGCTGAACAACATCTCAGCAGCAGGTCCAACATAACTAATTAAACATGCACAACATGGAAACAGAACCTTCTTAGACATTGTAAATTAATGTGGCAATAATTGCATTATAGCTGTGAGCATTTGAAATGACTGAATGCTTGCAGACTGGCTTTCATAGACCCTGTTCTGTTGTCAGCTGTTCCACATTATCCACATCATACACCATTGTTTGCAACAAATTTTACATTCGCAGACCTTTGCGGTTAGTTTCTAGAGTTTGTTATAAATGTTAACTATGTCAGCTTGGATTTAACAGCAGGTGGATTCACAGCTCTTTGCCAGCTTGGACTGTGTTGTTTCATGTGTAGCTACATGCAATTTACCAATAAACACCTGAGAATATTGAACAGGCAGTCATGCAGATACAGTACAGATGGATGATACTGAAACCTGCCTGCTTGTCATTATATTCATGCATGCATGCACTGCAGTAAGCACACACAGCCAAGTGTAGGTGTTGCTTTCTGTCACTATCAAAAGTCACATCACGTCAGGGGTGATTCTGGTCACAAGCTAAGGGGTTTAGCCAGCTGGTCGCCTGTGACCTGTTAAGCAGCTGATAAGCCCTCTCAGCCCATCACCCGGTGAGCTTTGTACACGTTACACAGAAGATTAATAAGTTAGAAAATTTTTCAGCTTTGGAGAATCTTTGAAAACACAGTGTGGCTGTGTTTTTTCTCTTCTGTCTGACTGTAGTGTGCAAGTAAATCTCACTTCTGTCAGTCCATCCTTCTTGGTTACCAGGGGGACCATCCTCTGTTATCATTTTTCACCGCAGTTTCAATCGCATGTTTTGGATCTAAACCTAACTGGGTTTTTGCCCAAACACACCCAAGGAGAGACAAAGGTTAAAGTAGAAACAATATGTCTTTACCTTAAACACACACTGTGAAAAAAAAAGGAAACAATATCTTAAAAAGAAAAGTTACCTGGATCCTTTTTATGGAATGAGGCCTAAACTATCAGGACAGGATCAGTCCAGGTGAAGCGATCTGATTTGCCGTTTTACTTTACAAAAGTTACTGTAATCGTGCTGCAACATGATGAAAATGAGAAGCACCACTAACTGATATACAAGTAATGGTGCCACTCAGCAAGCAACCTTTGTCCCTCCTGCCAACCGGCAGGCTGACCAGGGTAGAAATATTGACTTTAAAATGGAGGATAATGGGTTGGACTAATCAGACAGAGAGGGCATTTTCATAGAAATGGGGAATTTAGTCCAGTACTGTAGAATGAAAGCCATCCATATTCAAAGAAAAATCCATAAGGTGGGTAACCTAATGGCAGCACATTGACAGCCATCTACATTTCTGCTGTCATACTGGGTTGAACAGAGGTCATGATACCAGAACTGTCCAATCCAATTTAGACACGTGGATCTGGGAGAGAGACAGTGTCAGTGTACATGAGCTGGAATGGGATCAAACCAAGGAAACAGCCACAATTACCACTGCAGCCTGAGCTGGCATCCGTCCCAATGATTATGTGCCATCTGATGCAGTCTGAGTACAAACGGTGGAATCTTGTTTTGTGGGGATAGTAGTTAACGTGGCATGAATCCAAAAACTGCTGCCTGAGTGAGATTGTCTTCTGGGAAAAGCAGCCGGGAATATCTTGTATAACCTTACACTTATAGTAGTTTTATTATATTTTACTTATTTGTCATTATCTTGTATTGTACAAATGCATCTCCACAGCACCAGGATCAAATGGAAAAGTTTTCTAGAAAACCAAACAATAATATTTGGGAGAAATAATCTCTAGATTATTCTAAAAACTGTTTTTTCTTTCTAGTTTCATTTACATTTTTACTCAGGGTTGTCTCCTGTGGGGAGATGGAGTAATTTATTCCTCTTGTTAATAGGCTGTCTGCTCCAGTTTTTAACTGGATATGCTATTGTGGGGACTTGCTTCTAACTGTTGTATGTACTATATGTATGTGTGTGTGTGTGTGAGCGTGTGAAGCGTCTGAAGGTGTCTTAATGCCTCTGGCAAACTGGCACGCTCAGCAGATGGGAGAGAGACTGATCCCCTGTTTATTGACAGTGCACTTATACGTGGATGTTTGTGTGAGAAACCTCATACGATAAACCATTTCTGGTGAGTTGTAAATAAATCATAAACAATTTGCTCAAACCCAAAGACTGGTCAGATTTTCATTTCTTTATATGTGCTTGCAGTGTGTGTGTATGTGTGTGTGTGTGTGTGTGTGTGTGTGTGAGAGAGAGAGAGAGAGAGAGAGAGAGAGAGAGAGAGAGAGAGAGAGAGAGAGAGAGAATATCTACAGGCTTTGTGCTTTATGAGAATTGAGGTTAATACATGCATGAATTATTAACTTCCACGGGCAGCGTTCAATCTGTGGGGGTCAGGAATAAAAATGGGAATCAGATTGGCTCTAAGGGAAGAAAAACTCAAAGATAAACATGGGTGAGTTATTTTAGACAATCAAAATTCATGCATCTCTCTGATAAAAAAAAAAAATGGACATGGTGAGCCAGGTAGATAGAGAGACGGAAACAATGACAGGGAAACAGAAAGGAATGACGTCCATCATAAATGCTTCATAAGCCTCTCAGAACTGTGAAGGATTCATCAGACCCAGAGGGAGGTCTCTGGCCTTTGTACCACTCCCTCCTCTTCAGCTCCTGGCAACTATTTTCCTCCTCTTGCTGTGTCTCTTTTACACACACACACACACTCACATAAGAGGGTTATATATGAGCACAGATAGAATCAGCTGCAGAGTTATCATCATCTGGCTTTTCATTTACCAGCTCTATTAGCCCCATTACCCTCTAAGCCAGACCCTCTGCTTGCCCTTCTGCTCCCTTTTTTTTTAAACAGCAAACCCATGATTATCTCTCTTCAACTTGTCTATTTCAAATGTTTTCCGCTGGTTCCTCCAATTAGGCAGAATGTGCTATAAGCTGGCTGGCATGCTTGTTGCCTGCTACCTGGCAGGCTGGTCACTACCTGGCCTGGTGTCATAAGTTCCCTAAATGATGAATACCACAGTGGATGAGGAGCAGGCAGATGGCTTGGCCTCCAAACACCCCTCCATGTGAATCTGAGGGAAAATAAGGGAGGGGTGGGGTGTGAACTAACAGAGGGCCTCTGTCACACAACGCACCAGAACTCAGAGCAGCATGTAGCAGATCGTGATCCAACTCTCAGAATCATAACATACCCATACACACAATAAAGAAAATGAATAAATATGATTATTTCTTGTAGATCAAAGTGAACCAGCGCCAACTTGGTCATTAACAGCCATGTTTAATGCATGTCAGTTATTCTGAAACAGCGTGGTATGTTAATGAAGAGAGAGGAACGCATCTAATTAAAAGTCAAACGCATGAGTGTGTGATTATGTTTGTTCAGTGTTGTACATTGTAATGAAGTACTTCTAAAGTGGCTCATTTTATATTAATTACATGTAATACTGCTGAGTGTGAAAAACAATTCAACAAAGATAATATCTACCATGATCGGGTGTATTGCAGAGAATTTATCTTGAGCTTTATATCACTACACGGTAGCAATGAAGAGTATTTAAGCAATTCTATGAGCCATGGTGTACAAGTTGCAAGCGTTTATACTTTTGTGCTGGTGTGTCTTTATTGTTTTGAATTACCTTTTACCTAACATTAGTTTTCAACAGTTTGCATACCTCTTTATAGAAAAACTACAGAACTTTCAGATTTTCTGTGATGTACCCCCTAACGGTGACTAAAGGTGGGTGCGTGTGTGGCAAGTTACGGCTGCGCTGGGGCCTTCGCTGCTATTCACAGCCATTTTAGTCAATGGTTTGTTTTATACTGGGTGCGCCGCAGCACGTATCAGAAGCATCCCAGAAGCATGTTGTTGTGGCACTCTGCTAAATTTATGCGTCTATTTTTAATGCTTCACGCACCCAGAATACGTCAATTCTGCAGTTCAGATACAGGCAGACAGGAAATCAGACATGGTAGCAGTGTTAAAGCTTCCAGTATTTTTTAAAATAAAAGCCCCAGTGCAGATTTGCACTGCTGAACCATGAAAACATTAAGTCTTTAACCAGTCAGGGGGTCTCAGTTTTTTTGTTTTTTTTTTTTTGTCATCGTAGACCACGAGACGTTTATCCTGTGATTTCGTGATCCCGTTGTGGACTGCACTTGTGGGCACACCTGACACGTCCCCGGTAGAGGATGACACAGGAGTGCATTATTACTCCTGTCCTATCCCACTCCCACAGAAAAAAATTTTGTCCCATCCCAATCCTGGGCTCCCATTTTTTAAAATTTATTTAGTCTTTAAATTGAATTTGATCAAATGTTCTCACCCTTTTTTTTTAGACCAGCTGCTAAGTGTTTCTAGCGTATTTTTTAGAGGTCAATTACAATTATAAAAAACAACAACAACAAAAGGGGGAACAACAATGAAACAGTAGCCTACATGGTTCACAGCATGTCTACCAAAGTTAAATAAACCCAAACAGAACATATAAAGTTGTATTTCACTCATTTCTAAATGTCATTAACTAAATATGTTTTACAAATTGCATACAGTGTGTTAAAAACCGTCGCACTTGACTCTCGTGAAGTTCATTAATATGTCTTTTCTAACCAGTTCTGCCAACCTAATAGACACGTCATTACTTCTAACTTTGCGTTATAAATCATTTTTTGCCATATCGGTTTCTCCGCGGGTGTTTGCGGGTGTTTGCTAACTCCATTCCTTTTCTTATTTCAATTCCGGCAGGGAAGCCACAGCCGGAAAGCAGTGTTGGTTTCTGGGTAGTGTAGTTCTTTTTATACTCGGTTACAGTGTAGGTTTATTGAGCAAAAATGACAAAATGGCAGTGGCTACCTGTACTTTGAATTTTTTCCAGCAAGTTAAAGTCCGTCTGTTGCTGACTTTTTTTTTATTTCTTGCTTTGTCACCTGTCCTTTTTTTTCTCTCTTCCTCCAATAATGTCCTCTTGTCCTCTTTGATGACTTAGCCACAGCGCACGTCCAAAATGGGCAGTGTGTTGATATCCAGTTCAGGACCCTGCTGGGCAACGGTGGCTCCAGAAATTTGCAGAATAAATGTCACTCAGAGTCAGAAAGTTATAAAGGGCTACTTTAACTTCCTTTGTGTACCTAAAACAATTGAAATGGATGTAACTCAAGTTTTCAAAACACATGCGTAGCTCAAATTACAAAATCAAAATTGGATGAACAATAAGTATTTAGCTATAATTATTGCAACACATTAAGTAGAAATATTTAAAGCAGTTTAAGTCAATTAACAATCTGTGCTACATAAACAAAAAAGGCACATAAGGATTGTCTTTGTGCATATCACTTTGCCACATAAATATGCAATCTTTAAAAGACACACCCAGTGAACCAGCTGTTGTAGTCTGCATTGCTGCAACATCTAAGCTGTTTCCATTAAATTAACACACAAATGAGACAGTTAGCTGACATGTTTCGATGAATTGGTGTTGGGGTACGCCATCTTACGCTCGACCACTGTTAACAGTTCATTTGAAACAAAGCTCACCAAAGAAGTGGCCATACACAGGAGGAATTTGGAAGCAGGTTTTGGGGATGTTTCTGTTTAGGTATATTTTGATTATTATTTAGCTTCAGCTTGCATACGGCTTTGTGTATTTTTCTGAACAGCTGTGTGTTCATGTGAGCAGTCATGTGAGTAATGTGTTTGATACAACAGAACTTATTTGCAGCTGTTTCAGTCTCCATCGGGCATCGTTTCGTTTTTGAAAAGGGATAAAACAACTCAGATGAGCTCAATGACTTGTTTGGTGTTCTCTCTCTCTCTTCTTTTTTTTTTTTTTTTTGTTTGTTTTAAGGCTTTTTTCTACAATTAATTTTATTCTTCATTTCCATCATGACTTTCTCATGTGAATTTAAAAAGAACCCAGAAAACACTGATGGATGGATGAGTGTTATTATTTGGGTACACCTAGCTTCTCCCTTTAAAGCAACTGGGACAGACTCCAGCACCTCCATCACCTTGGATTAGAGTAAGTAGGTATAGAAAATGGGTGGATGGATGGATGGATGGATGGATGGATGGATGGATGGATGGATGGATGGATAGCTTGGTTGATCTTAGTTTACATAACACATATGCTTCTGCAAGATACTGAGCCATATGTTGCCTTCCCATGTAAGTTTTCTTAATAAAAGGCACCCGCTAAACAAAGATAATGTATTTTCATATTGGACAAGCCAGCATTTCCTTGTTCTACATGCAAAGCCGAATGTTTCCTTTGTGTTCCTGTACCTGTTGATGTTTTCTGAAGCCTTTTTTTTTTTTAACTGACAATTTAGTCCAGACTTTTTCTAAAGTTACTATTCATTCATGTACTTCCCACTAACAGATTTATTTATTTATTTATTTATTTGTAGATATGCTGTCACAGTATGAAATACAAGGGAGGGGATGTGGGGGAGCATCTGTCTCCATCATCCAGAAGGCAGAAAATGATGCATAAAGAGAAGTGCTGTGTTTATATTAAAGAAGTGATATTACAAGAAGTTGGGAATGGTTAATGACACTTTTAAATGACCATTTTTGTGTTGAAAAACTGTATATATATATGCATTTAAATTTAGACACAATATCTACAAGTGGAGCGGCAAACAGCAGAAAAGAGTATGAAGAAGCAACTTTTATAGCATGCATAATCACATACTCCAAGTAGACAGTGTGGAAAATTCAACACTATGTTCTCACATAGTCTCACTCACTGTTGTTTTGGACATTAAAACTCGGAGCCCTGGAACAGATGCTCTGTAGCAGAGGAAACAGGCTTTTTTTTATGTGGAGGCCATTCTTAACGTTACTCTATGATGCATAGCTGGAAATATATTAGACAGATCACGATGCCTGTTTAAAATTTATTCAATCATAATAATTTTTTTCCTCACTTAGATTTATTTTTTTTTATTTTTTATTTTTTATAGCATCTTACGTTAGAATATATTATATCCATCTATTTTTTTCCTCTTTTTTGTAGTTTTATTATTATCTTAACTATTACAAATATTTTCATTTAACCCTTTTTTTTGTGTCCAGATGACCTAGACTACTGAGGAAGAAAAGGGGCAACTAAAATATTTTATATGTATGTACATGTTTATGTATGCATGTTTACAAATTTTTACATGTGTATATTTTGTATAGTTTGTTTACTTTTATTGGAATAATGTTTAATTGAAATGATTTTGGATGTCCTGATTGCAGTAAAAGACATCATTCCAAAAAACATGTGGCCTTCAGCATTCTTTCTTTTTTTTTTTCTTTTTTTTTTTCCTTTTGCAGATCAGGTGTGTTCAACATCTGTTCCACCTGTTGTGGCTCAGCTGCATGTATAGAATGAAAGTCAACCCAAAGCAAAATGCCTTTTCCAGGAAGACAGCTCATCAGAGTGACTGACAAGTATTAATACAAGAACTTGAACATCAGGAGGAGAAAGAGCTCAGGATGGACTAGAAATATGTAATTAGAAGCAGAAAATTAAATATTGTATCTTTTTGCTTGCAAGTTTCCCTCAGAGCTCCTGAAAATTCCAGGTTTCTGCCAGGACAGGACCTCTGGCAGAGTTCACATGCTTAACTGTACGAGGTGGGAGTGTGAACAGCTTTCTCCTGTATTGTGCAAATAGTTAGGATTTTGTGTTTTACAAACATACATACTATTTAAAATGTCATAAAAACAAGTAGTGTTCTTGAGTTTAAATTGACTGAGTAATTATTGCAGCCTATCTAAACATTTATATAGCTACAAATCTCCTGCATTTCTTGGGGCTGGAAATTTATCCTCCAGACCGATCAAATAAGTTGAATATCTTTTTCATGACAGGGGATGCTTAGAAGGATAGTAACAGCCCTTTTTAATGTACAAAGTCTGATGGAACCTGGAAATCAATAATAAATTAAAGACTGCTCCAGCTGCTTCACACTAAAACGACTCCCTAGAGATAAAGCCAGCAAAGTCTCTTTATCTCTCCAATGGAGCTATCCTCTTGATTTTATCTTTTTTTTTTACAATAAGCAGCATGCCTCTGTAGAGGAGCTTAATTTTTTTAAAACTCTATTGTATTATGCTTTCATCAAATAGTTTTAAAAAAATTATTTGGCAATAAATATATGGTAAAGCTGAACATATTTTTCACTAAAATGGTCTATAATTGCATAACAAACAGAATCCAGTCCTTCACCATTAACACATGATTAATAAAGATGAACCAACATAGTGTTTGTGGTATTATTTTTGCTTCATGGTAATCTCAAGCCTTTATTCCCCATCTTCCCAAAATCCAACATTGAGTACCTATTCAAATATAGCTCCCCTGAAACAGAAGTGGTAGAAAGCACTAGTACATGGCAAACAATGGGAGAAAATTGGAGTACTGCTCCAGTGGACTGAGTGAACATGCAGGGAAAAAAAATGCAGATTTTGAAGTTGCCATGATATAAAGTTCATTCTTTGAAGGGGTTTGGAGTGAAACAGAACAACAAGGACATTTATTCAACTCGTGGTGATTCAGACAAGCATTTTTTTGCTCTTACTGAGCTCTTATTCAGATTACTGGTGGAATTAAATTATCCACGTTGACTCATCCAGTTAGTCCCATTTAAGATACTTTTAAAGTACACATTTCCTTAAAAAGCAGATAATTTGATTTAAATATTCCTATCTCTTTCAAATTTTTTGAATTAAACAATATGGTCAATGCAGAGAGAGCTCAATATTGCGTGATTAAAGAATAAATGGGAAAGCACATGGCTGGCAGAATAGCTCAATGTTAACTCTCCCAGTCACTCAAAATAAATCCCATGACTCACTCACTTTCCTGTTTGTTTCCACTTTCTCTGCTGGCCATTCTCCTTCAGTATGTTTCCTCTTCTGTCTGCGTGCCTGCTCTCTGCACTGGCAGAGTGTGTTTATTTTGAGGTCTATGTGTGACTTGTCTGAGCTGTTGGCCTTCTCCCAGGTCATGTCTCTCTCTACAGATGACAACAGGTTAACAGGGTGAGGTTTGTGCGACCAGGTGGCCAAATACGCAGGGATGGCCACCTCTGTGCAGGAGTGAGATGAGGGCTTTCTGTTATTTGCCATATGTTTGACGCTAATAGTTGTCATGCCATCATGCCACAGCTTATTGTTCACATCGGTCAAACAGGCCATCACAGCCTAGTCACATCCCTGCAGCTACAGCTGACATGGGAGGTTATTAAAACGGCAATAACATCACTGCTCACACTCAGACTGAATACAAATCATGCCATCAGCTTAGATATGTGACTGTGCAGATACATCCAGCTCTCTCGAGAGGAAGCTTTTGCCTGCTGCTTGACACTTTGGGTGCCCCGTTTTCTGGCAGAAACCATTGAAATGCAGACCGAGGAGTATGGATAATGGACTGTCCCACAGTGGCACAGTGCTCTGCACCCTCTGCCATCCCCTCAGACAGACACTCCTGCTGTAGTCTCCACTACACATCCCTTCTTTTCAGCCCCAGGGAGATGTTGGCAAGAGGCCAACCATCACTGAACGTGTGAGCGTCTGAATATGTGCTTGTGTGTTTGTGATTTTTTTTTTTTTTTTTTTCTTGTGTGAGAATGTAGGAAGCACTTGCTCGCTAAGGGCTACGCTTACTAATGCCCTAAAGACTAAGTACCCTCTTCTGCACTCTCCTCAGCACCTCCCCTCCTTTGCCTTCTGAGTGGTCATTCCTGAGAGAGAAGTGGGGAGGTGTTGCTGGTGGGCAGGGTGGGGTGCTGCAGGAAAGCAGAGCATGAGAGGAAGTACACACCAACCAGCTTTGACAATGCTGCGCTCTCCTGCTGTCTCCCAGCTGCCTTCCCTGTTTGATGCTGTGAGCAATCAATGCACTCAACTCCGAGCTATATTTCAGATCATCTCACACTGTTCACCTTTATCACATCCATAACTCATCAACTCTTACTTTGTCCACAATAACAGAACTCTGGATTCAGAGTGAAGTACACCTGATTACCTTTGTTCATATGCTCACTACACACAAAGCAACATGACTGGGTCACAAACCTTCTCACAGTCCACAAGTGTTTTCTTTTTGTAGAAGTAAACTTTATCCAAATAGCTCCACAGTTTTTACATATAGCTACCCTTTTGCATGCACTGGCACACATAAAGTCACACACTTAACTGCCTCCATAACCTTGTAACAAGTACAGAAAACCAGACAAATTTCTGTGGCTGCCTTTGTGCTTGGGCCTAATGTTATTCTAATAGTTCCGTTTACACAGGCTGAGATGGCCATAATTCTATATGAGTCTGTTCTCAGTGTGTGTGTTAAGGTGGCTGTGTAATGAGACACCTGGGACGAGGCATAAAGAGGCCCATAGCTCCTGTCTGAGTGAGGCAGGGCAAAGAAACCGCAGCTAGTTTAAGCATATTTAAGGGCATAATAAAAAGAGCAGGGCCACTTCCGTCTTCTTAAAATATGGTCAAGGCTGAGTCTTGTTGTTGCTTTCTCTGGCTTCAAATCCGTCCTTTTCGTCAGATCCATTTACAACTATCACTACTTTTCCCTATCTTATTTCTTTTGTGCCAGTGGGTATGGATGGCAGCGTGCCACTTTGCCCTCAGGGCATCCTTGTCTGATTAAGAATAAGAGGGTTTTGTGGCCATGACATCTGGCAGGGTCAGTTTGCATATAAGGAACAATCCCGTATATATTCTTCAGCACAGAGCAAACAGAGAGAAACGCTCCTACTGGACCTTACTGAAAGAGCCACATGAATGCAAACAGACCCCAGCACTGCAGAGTGGACCCCCTGAATGAGGGGTCCTGTTTGATTTAATCCCAGCAATGCGCCCTGAACCCAACGCACACACAGATTTCACAGGCATTACGCGGGGCCGCTGTTTGCACTGAGGCTATAGCGCAATGCAGAGAGGTAACCCAATGAGGATGCCAAAGGTTTGGATTTTCCCATGATAGCGTACCCTCTCACTCGATAGAGGGTGAGTAACCAGGAAGGAATCTGTCCCTTTTCAATGGCCACTGAAAGAGGAGCTGTGAAATTGTCCGAAATTTCTCTGTGTGTAAACAGGAGACTGGGGGGGACTCAGGGACCCCGCCTGGGCCAGACTGCTTGCTTCCCTGGACTCTTTCTCTACGCTCTTTCTATCTATCTGTCTTTGCCCATTCTATCTTTTTCACTGCGCTCCTGTCTCAAATTAATTTTCTCTCTGTGCATACCCCTCCCCACTGTGAACAAATCCCACACTGTGAGGACATGGGAGCATTTTTGCACCCTGTTCTCAGATAGCATTAATTAGTTTTGAGCTTCTCTCATCAACAGACAGATGCTAAATACTTAAACAACACACAAAGCGCAGACTGCGTTTATCTACCAAAGCTGAACATTGTCTGATGAAGACCAAGGGCCGCAGAGGAATAAAAAAAATTCATGTCTAAATATACCACATCTTTTCCTGTATCTGCCTCACCTGACAAGAGTGTCCAAAAGTGTAAAAGTGTTGATCCAGTTTAACAGTTTTAACAGTCTTCTGCTTTGAGTGAGCATGACCACACAGAGGAATTTCCCTTAAACTTTCTGCTGGTTGCTAGGTGATGGCCTCAGCTTTTGTGAGCATGCTGTGTGAATGAGGAGGGGGTAACTAATGGCCTCACCCAATGACCACACTCTCAACAGACGGCTCTTGTCCAGTGGAAAAAAAAAAACATTATGCTACTTCCTCAATGTAATCAAACACACTGCAATGAGCCGGCTGAAAAGCACTAATACTCAACATGTGCTGCCTGATGTATTCCAAAATGAAAAACAAACTAACAATGCAAAGGATCTTAAACGTGGTAATATCATGTTAAAAATAAAAGCAGCAAACATTTTTTTTCATTTATTGTTGTTGAGTTAAATCTACAATTTTAGAACAGTAAAATCATCTCACTTGTTTCCTACATAAGGAAATAACTGCTTTGTTATAAATGCTTTGTTTCCAAGGAGAAGAAAAGAAAATTAAAAAAGAGAATATATCAATATTAGGAATGGAGAACAGTATTTTGATGTGTCATCTGATGTAAATGAAAAAATTCTAGGTAGGGGACAGAAGGGCTGTGTTATCATGAGAATAATGGTGGTGGGGATAGATGAAGTAGTTATAATAAAACAGGAGATGCTGTTATTAAACATCAAAACAAAGTACAGATCTCAGTGTTTTTGAGCTGGACTAATGAAATATCTGGACCATCTGCATGGATGTATTTGTTATCTCAGCCTTACACGAGGCTAGCAACAGTTAGCCAACCACTGGCTACAGACAGACAGACTGAACAAAGAAAAATCTTCACTCTAGTCTGTCAGCTGGAGTGTCTTCTATTAACCATGTGTAACTTTTATTTGTCAAAGGAAATGCTTGGACATAGATACTTTTGTAGTCATTAGTCTTGTTGTCTTGTATGGTGGGACCTTTACACTGTTTTCAACAACAAAGATCTTCAGGAGAACGTCCGACCAATTTAGTCTGGTACAGTTGGTAAAGTTAAAATTGCTGTTTGAACATGTTTACAATATCATTAAGAAAGTGAAAAGCAAAATGCAGGTTAGTAAAAAAGATTA
This sequence comes from Melanotaenia boesemani, assembly GCF_017639745.1. Taxonomy (NCBI): domain Eukaryota; kingdom Metazoa; phylum Chordata; class Actinopteri; order Atheriniformes; family Melanotaeniidae; genus Melanotaenia; species Melanotaenia boesemani. The sequence goes on along the minus strand of NC_055682.1, from coordinate 13,135,541 downwards.
TGAAGCAGCATTTCCACATGCAAACTCACTCAGTTGCTCACTCAGCAGTAAGAGATTTGTTGCTATGTGGACACATTATATTACCTGCTGATCTTCTGAACATTTTACAAGGTGAATACGTAAAAAGTAAAATACAGAGCATTTATCTCCTTGCATCCCAAACCTTATGTGAAAACAGATGGCCAGAAGCAACCAGCCTCAAGGTGAAACAAATTTTGGGGTGGACATATATATATAATGAAGCATTTTAGTGGTTTTCACATAAGATGTGACAAGGTTTGCACTAACTGTAGTGGTGAGGGGTCAAAGCAGGGAAAAAAGGTGCACACTTGCTAACTGTATGCCATTTTTACACCAGTAACTTCTCAGTCACAAAGCTATCCAGAAAGTAGCCAGATTTTCCAGCTGCAGACCTGGATGTATGTGTCAAGCTGTCAGAAAAAGGTCCTGGCATTACTTTTATTAAGGAGGAGGAGGAGGGGGAATCAAGCAGAAGCTATTTTGTTAATACCTAAAGGGAAATTGTAAAGTTGAAGTGGATCATTTTTTTTCTTTTTAATAAAAAATTATTCATTCAAGATTCTGCAAGCTGATGGTTGCTGGCAAGAATGCTGTAGTTTTCTGTACTACAGCCGACCTGAAGAAACCCCTCAACAATGAAACAATGAAAATAATAGTCCATTATCCTAAGTAACTTGTCCAGCACTACTATCTGGAAAATCAGCTCCAGCGGTTACAGTCATCCTCAGCACAGAGCCAGCTTTATTAATCACTTTGTTCAGTTCTTCAAGGGCGCATTCACACTGGTGCTGTTTGGGTTGCTTTAAATGAACAGTGGTCAACTTCCACAGATATGCCAGGTCATGTTTGCAAATGAGAACTGGTTCTCAAACATTTTTTACCTGGTTAAATAAAGGTTAAATAAAAAATAAAATACTTATTTGGAGCAGTGTGAACGCTCCTTCAAACTCTGGTGGGGACTAACAAATCGAACTCTGATCCGCTTCAAAATGGGGGGTCTTCATTCACTTGTAAGTGAACCCTGGTGAGGTTCACTTGCACTGTGAAAAGAAAATATCCAGCAAACCAAAGAGAAGAAGATGACGTGGCGCCACATGCTGGATAGCACCTCTCCTGTTGTTCATACTTGACAGATTCTTGTGAAAACCACATTAGTTTGAACACCAAAGTAAAAACAGAAACACAAAAACTGCATCAATTTATTATTGCTTCATTGTTTACTTGCAGTGAAAGAGCTGTTTTCAGTTCCGGTCAATCCATGAGCCGGACTTTCCTCTTCTTTCCTCTTAGTCAGAAATCATTTTGGGGAATATCACTCCTAGCGAGCAGTTGTTGTAACTGCATGATGTTGTTTAGTCAGTTTTGTTTGCTTGAGTCAAGTGCAGTGTGATAGCAAACTAAATGAAGCTAAGGTGCACCAGGATAGTCCCCCAGACTATCCTGGTGTGAATGTGCAGTAAGTCTCTGGCTCTGATGCTGCTGCCCAAACAAGTGGCTGCACAGCAGATTGCAGTTTCCACAATAGACATATCAAAGATAAGTATTATAGCTTCTTTAAGAAGTAGAGTCTGTTCTGTCTGTTCCTGTAGACAGACTCTTTGTTCCATTTTCAGTCTGTTTTGCTCCCAGATGTTTTTAGTCTTACACCACCTCCACTTCTTACCCCAGGATGTAAAGATTGCTTTACTTACTCCTTTCCCTCATAAAATTCACACAATGTGTTCAAATGAGGTCATTATTTCTGTACCATTCTACAAAATCTCCTTCAGTTGTCACACTTCTAAACTCTGACAGCAGATGACATTTATTCTGTCATTGCTTTATGTTAGCCGAGCTAACATGTCTCTTTCATGATCTATATTGGTATTTATTGTTGATTATTTAATATATTTATTTTTCGTGTCTTCCAATAACCTCATGTGTATTTGGTCTGAATTCATGTCTACACATTCCATTTTTAATGCTGACTGGTAATAAATATAGTAAATAAAGTTTTCTAAATCTGAATCTAAAAGCCATCGACCAGTTCCCTGTTCTCAACTTACTGTCTATCATGGATGCACCTCACATTTGCAGAATATTTCTGCAGATGACAGGACTCAGAGTTGTATTGGAAGTCTGAGGTGTGCAGCATGGAGAGAAATGATTAGTACTGTCCTTTGTGGTGCTGTCTGTTTGTTAGGTAACCATAAATCCAGGTGTTTGTGGAAGCATCCACCTGTACATTCTGGGGCTTCTCACATAACAGAGCTGGCTGAATTGTGTTAAAAGCACTTGAGAAATGAAAGAACAGGATCCTCACAGTGCTGCCTGCTTTGTTCAGATGAGCGTCAGCTTTCTGAAGCAGGTAAATAATAGCATCTTTGACCCCAATCCCATTATGATACATAAGGTGTAATGGATCCTGAAATATGTTCACTTGTTTATTGAGGTGTCCCATTGACAGTTAACACCTAAATCCCCTTGCGTCCCAAATTTAAGTTGACACTAAAATGACATTGGATGTTATGGCAGGTGAATGAGATTTTTATGTACTGGAACAAGGCAGGATGTCTTCCACAGCACAGGAACATTGAAGAGGTGCTGTTATGCAAAGGTCTTCTGCAGAGGACCCTGGAGCTGACACCATCTGGAGGAGAGTTCCCTGTGATCAGATGCATAGAGGTGTCATCAGAAGCTGGGTCCAAGCTGAATAAATTTTAACTCCAGTGAAGTGTTGGATGGCCTGAGCACAGCACACATTTAACTCGCTGTACACACTGCATGGGAAAGCACCTTTACGACGCACTTCATGAGACAGTTGATAGCCAGTAACAATGTAAACAAAGTGACCAAATGACATATAACTGCATTTAGACAGCAGGAAAAATTCTCATTGCATAATTGGTTGAGAAGTTAATCTTGTCTCATAAGATTATGTTATTTCATTCCTGGATGGACTTTGTTTGTTATTACCATTATGTGATGATAGTGTAGTCCTGTGGTGCAGGTTTTGCTTTCACCAAATGTTGACACTTTTAAATCCAGGTTTAAAACATTTCTTTTCTCATGCACCTATGAATGAAATCTGCACGGTAACTTTTTAACTTATCTTGCATTTAATCAATTTAATGTAATCTATTATTTTATTGTGATTCTTGCTATGTGTTGCTGCCTTTTACTACTTCTTAATATCTGTAATCCCTTTGTTTTATGTAAAGCACTTTGAATTGTCCTGTACATAAAATGTGCTATACAAATAAACTGCCTTGCCTAAAATGTCCACATTATTTGCATGTGTTATCTCTCACAGTGGTTTAAAAATGGCTGCAGGTGTGAGGTGTGGTGAGCTGTCCAGGGTGTATCCACCTCCTGCCCAAAGTCATCTGTGTATTCCTACCCCTCCGCAAGACAACTTTTGACAGATGGATGAGTTCCCCAAGATATTTACATTTTCTAGACTCACCTATAAAAGAGAAGCAGAGTGACAGAGGAGCACATGCTTTATCATTTTTCTTATTTTGGGCAGGGTGACGTCTGTTGACATAGCTTTAAAACTCTTGTTATACTAACACCAGAATGCCTTCCTCAGTGACAAGATTTGGTTACCCGGGCTTAGCCCTCGTACACACTCAAACACACATACACACACTCAAACACCACATCCAACCACCTACATTTTTAAGTAATTTTCCCATGCAAATGGTCACCTATGGAGATTTAAAGCAGCACACTAAACTTTTGCAGATTTATCACATTTCCGCAGATTGCCTGATGGCATAGACTCAGGGTGTAATCTGGATTTTCATTGTAGCTTACATTGTGTATTTCCTTTTGTTACTTTGTGGGAATCTTTTCTTTAATTTTATTAAATACATCCAGGTTCAGGATTACTGGCAGCAGTGTTTCTCAAACTGAAAGTATAGCAAACACTGATTTAACTGATTTAACAGTGGTATATGAATACCACAACAGTGGTATTCATATTTTCAGACATAGATGCAGGATTGTTTTTTACCTAATACCTAATCACAGTCTGTACTTCCCTGCATCTGAAACATATGAGCTGTCTCTCTCTCTCTCTCTCTCTCTCTCTCTCACACACACACACACACGCACACACACACACACATTTTAACCATAAATTATTTTTAACACAGCAGCTGTTCTCTGATAATGAACTCCATCGCAGCTGAGGGGATATTATTATTACTATTATACTGTTGGTAAAAGTCTGAAAATTCTGTGTCAAAAATATGTATCATGTGAAGTTTGCAATTTGCATCTTTTTTATTTCTCATATCAAAATTTTGTATATCTAGTTGAGATCATTATTGTGCTCATGAAAGGTTTCTATAACTTTTTAGCCAGATCTCTGTAGTCATTCCATAACTAACCAGAGCTGCTCTTGGTCAGCTCCCATCTTAACTGGAAAAACAGGATTAAAACAACATGAGTTCAGATTTCTTGTTAATAAATGTTACACAAAGTAATGATTCTATGACCTCAGGCTGAAGTCTGTCCCGCAGCTACTAAACAAGAGGCACAGTACATCCTTAATAGGTCACGGGGACATCCCAGTGTCACCAGTCTATTGCAGGACTGTAATTAAATGGGTGAATCACTTCGTCAATCACTTTATTTGAAGTGAAACTCTTTTTCATGGATTACTGTTACTTCCATTTATGCTCTCTTTAAAGCTACCAGGCTCCACTGATGAGTAGTTTTAGCTTGAGCGACACAGGAGTTGTTGGTCTATCAGACTAACGCTTAGTCTACTTGCAGCACACGTAAGTCTGGATCCAATCTAACCAGCTCCTGTGTTTTAAACAGACATAAAATAGTGTATACATTTGTAAAATTATATATTTTTATTCACATTTAAAAAGTTATTTCTATATGGATTATGGCTAGATATGTGAGACTAATATCTGGATTTTATGAAGCAATAGCATGTGAATAATAAGAGCTTGTGAGGACAATAAATTACTTTTTTTTATAAGGATTTGATATTTCTTGTAAAAAATTAAATAAAATTGAATTGAAATGAAATGAAATTAATACTAAAATTATATATTCAGAATCTTAAACTGACTGATGTCATTTACTTTTTTTAAAGTTCATTTAATAGATAAATATGGATGTTAGACTTCTGAGCATTTGGCACAATAAAGTGATGGACCACCAGTTTGAATTGTTTTAGAGACAGAATCTGATATTTCAGATTGCTGTAAAAGGATTGTGACCAGAAGTATCTCATAGTTCCCTAAACTATCTCTAGCACTGTGAGAACATCATCCATGCTTTTAGTAGGATTATAAGTGTGCTAAAATATAATTTCCATAATTCTTCACTCATTTCATCGAACTCCATGCTATAGCGTTTTTGATAAAATGAAATAAATTCATTTTAGAAGAGTAAACTGAGCAGTGGGGTCACTGACCATGCTTCACTTACTGAGATCAAGATGTTGTTCAGCAGATGGTTTTCTCTGATATTGAGTAGGAACGTCTAAAAGCAGTGCTGGATGGGTTTGTCATTGGCTCTGACATTGGCAGAAAGATTAATCATAACATCATTTGTTTGACACAAATATGTTTTAAAGCAAATAAGTGAAACAAAAGGAAATAAGAAAGATTTGGCAGAGGCTGTCTGGTTGACAATATGAACCACACTTAATTCCTCTCACTGAGATCCACTTGTTTTCACTTATTGTGTCTCTAGCAGTTTGTGCTATAAGCTGCAGTGTGTTGATGCTGTACCGGGATGTGTGTGTGTGTGTGTGTGTGTGTGTGTGTGTGTGTGTGTGTGTGTGTGTGTGTGTGTGTGTGTGTGTGTGTGTGTGTGTGTGTGTGTGTGTGTGTGTGTGTGTGTGTTCAACAAGACAAAAAAAAAGTGAGTGCCATTGGAATACAGTTAAATCACTATTTATCTAAATACCACTACCACAAACTATAACTATACACTGTCTGGTGTAACTGTATTTAAACATCTACTTGCTTTTTAAATTTGCCTTAGTCAGTAGCTCTCAAATCGTAGTGAATTAGATTTAGAACAAATATTTGAACCTGTTATATCCTTTCTGATTTTGATATTCTCCTTTCTAGTGAGGTATATTAACACATAATGTAACAAATAAGATTGGAGTAAGCCATGTTACATATCTCTTATTCTTGTCATCCATTCAGCAAAAATATCCTGACTGCTCGATGAATGGTAGAAAATAAAAGAATGGAGGTCATTTAAATATTAGTCATTATGTGAGAAGTTACAACAGAAGCATCTGTGTCTTTTCCTTTGTGAGGATAATGAATTTTGTGAAGACTCTTAAACTCTCTGCTTGACTTAGGTAACCAAATACTAACAGGTTTGTCAGTGACATCCTTACTTCTGATTTGATTCTTCAACACTCTGATCATTCTTTATTTCTCCACTGAAACTTGCCCACTGGGGGCCTCATATGGTGGCCACATCAGCCCGACTTTAATCCATGCTCCTCCTCTAACTTGTCATATGCTTATTTTCCCTGCTCTTATCTGGAGAGTTGTTCTCTATAACATTTTTTTTAATGCAGGCATTAAGAGGCTTAGTAGCAGCAGTGCTTTAGCAGCCAAAAGGTCACTTTTGCAAATTGGGTTCATTAATCTTCAAGTGTATGGCAGCCTCAGTGGGACACTCTTCATACAGAGACGTAGATTAAAAATGGGAAAAGCGGTCGTAGATTAGCCTCTAAAAAAGGAACTCTTAGAATGATCAGAGTCTTCTGATGAAGTTGAGACTTGGCTCTCTAAAGTCCAATTGCCAGTTTCACTCATATCAGAGGGAGCGCCGCTTAGTTGTAAGCGAAGGATATAGGAGCCTGGAGTGAAGTTTGACTGAGCTATGATTATACCATTTCAGATGATTACAGTCAGACATTCCTGTGACCCAGAGCAAGGCAGATTCTCTCACTTTTCCTTTTTCTCTTTACATCTCTGGTTTGGTGCCAGCTCTCCAACAAAACACCTGCTCAAGACATGAGCCCCTGACTTGGGCTGCAGAGGTAAGGACATTTAAATGTATTACTTCAGGCCCACTGACTTTGTTAAAACCAATGGAGCAAAACTCCTTTGCTCCATACAGCACCAGGAACTAGTTATATAGATGAGGCTATCAATCAGATTGGCTCATGTGAGCCCTTATTGCACTGTACATCATCAATCATGTCCCAAAATGTTTTAATTTTGGTGTGAATTTTAAGTAAAATCCTTTTTGTGAGCTGCTTTTCAGTCAGTTCTGCATCGCACCTCTTGGTATTACTAAATACCATGATCATTCAGAAGATTAGCAAAGATGGCACTTGTTTCATCGTTCTCAAATAAATAATTTAAATCTAATAAATCTTTACTATATAATAAATATAAAGCACATGTTCATGAAACTATAATGACAACACTTTGGAAAAAATAACTATAAAACTATATCACACCTCCAATCTGGTGACAGTGTCTTGACCCCAAACACTGATGGAAAATGCAAAAGACATTTGACTGTGTAAATTAAATCTACATCTGCTAATAAACTTAATGTAAATTTTATTTATCCATTTTGTTTTTACTAACCGCCCTCACAATCCAGATGGCATTGTGTGTTTTGCGTCTCTGTTCTGCCATCAGAATGTTTATCAATAATTTATGTCTCATAAATGACTTATCAGCTCCTTCTCCATCTCTTAGTTCATTTTTCTCACTTATGTTATGGCTGTTTGCACTATAAGGATGGTTGGTGCTGGTCCAGGAGGCCCATGAAAATGCATGATTTGTTCTACAGCTTTGAAATTCCAATGTGGTGATAAATGTCTTGTTTTGTTGCTTGTGGTAATGCATTTGTTAAAGGTGCAGTGGTCTCAACAGCTGGATTTTATGTAAAGCCACATTTTAGATAGTTGGCTTATGTCTTTTCTGAGCACATATTACAACAATAGATTCAGGCGATGACATACTAGTCATTGCTCATAAAAGTAGCAGTATTCTCTCCAAAACATCATCATTAAGGAGAGTTTTAAAGGCTCTAATTAAACTAAACTCATAAAGACTTCCTGTAATAATCAGAAAGAGTGCAGATGGGATTTGACGTTGCTCACACTCCCACATGTAGCACACTCACACACACACACACTTGCATCCAGAATTCGAATTTCATATTCTATCCATTGGGTGTGTAATGACGCCCGTTATTAAAGCGGGTAATTGTCTTACAGTGGGGCTGTGTTATTGGATCTGGGGGCAGTTCTGCAGACATAGTCAGAAGCAGCTGGATGTGAAGTCGCTGAGCAGTGAAATAGGGAGCAGGGCTGAGCAGACACACAGAAGATGGTATCAGCATCAAAGGAAGATGCTACCATTGTACTGTCTGACCCTTGTGAATGGCACTCAGCCCACCTGTTACCCTATCCCCTCTGAGACTCTCACTAAGTCAGTCCCCTTGCCTCCTGGAACAAGACACTCAGCTCACAAGAAAATCTGATAAAGACTCTACACAGTGAGATTCAGCCATCAAAGACTTCAGACACAGAGGCATAGAGACATTATACCTTGGAGCAAACTGGGCCTTGTGATTACTGCAGAGGTTTGTAACAGATTGCATTCAAACAGGAACAGCTAAAGATTACCAATTCATTTTCTCTTTTTCATAACATGCAGGGAAAATAAAATATTTTACCCAATTCTGGACACACACATTTAAGTCTTAACACAGTGGCCATGAAAACACATTGAGTTTAATTTTTCTGGAAATCAAACTTTCATACGTTGTTAATATTCTTTGTATTTTCAGCACTTCAAAAAGATATAAAAGTTTTTTTTTTTTTTTTTTTAACTTTTAAAAAGACCACTTCTGAAATTTGTTTGGTCTCTGTTGTGGTCCTGTTAGATCCCACAGCAGCAATTGACACTACTGACCTCAGAATTTTGTCACAAAACCTTGGGTATATCTTTAGGTTTAAGGGTGCAGCTTTGGATGGGTTTAAGTCATATTTAGCTCATAAAATCCAGCTTTTACATATTCACAATATGCATTCAACTCATGCCAAAGTTAGCTATGATGTTCCAAAAGATCCTAGTCTCTATTTTGTTATTTCTATACTTTGTTATTGTTATGCTGACGACACCAGAAGTGAATTTATTGATAATGCACTACCAGTGTTTTAATCTGTAGTCTGGTTTCATTTCATGTAACCAGCAAAATATTTCAAAGAAGAGACTGAGAGCCAAAGTAAATAATTTGACAATTATGAATGAAAGCATTCTTTTTTTTTTTTTTTTTTTTTTGCCTTACTGTTTACTCCATCCATCCATTTTCTATACGTCTTAGTCCAAGTCAGGGTCACGGGGAAACTGATGCCTATCACAGCAATTAGCAGACAGGGCACACCCTGGACAGGTAACCAGTTCATCACAGTTACTGTGTATTATCTCAGCCAGACAAGACTGCTGACTGGTCGGAGAATCCTCATCTGTGGGCATAATTACCTATTCTGCAGCAGCAACACCAGTACACATCTTTGTTCTATAAAATTTTTTGAAAACCTACATAAGTCACAGACATCCCAATTGAGCTCAGGGAATGATAAATACATGAGCATGTTTATGGATTTACAGATCAATCCTTTTTTTCTCTACTGACTGGACTTAAAGCCTGTAGCACTCAGTTATGATCACTCCCAATAGATTTTTAAACTCTTCTGAACTAAAAGCTTGTTGTATACCCATTCAGATCAATAACCGCTCAATACTTCTTCATATTCCTCACTTGGAGGTCCCTTTAAATAAAGATTTTCCACTAAATCAAAGTAAGGTAATTGTACCAGCAGCTTTCTACATATCGTGATGATGATTAACTGATTCAGCCCATGTTAAAGGACTATTGTCTGTAGTTGAACCACATTGTACAGTGCATTGTAATAGAAAAACAATTATTTTCTAAGGGAAAAGAAGAACTAGATGGTGTTGAGCTCAAATTTCATAGGTTGAGAAACCCCTCCATTTCCTTCAGAGGAAAATTGGGAAAAGAAAAGTGTTGTTAACAATATTATTCATCTTCATATTTCACTGGGGTGTTTAAGAGACACCGAACACAAATCTACATGCACATCCTTTTTCCTATTATTAAAATCACATGTTTGTAACAAGCCCTTAAACTGTAAAGGTCATGTAGGAAATTTGTTCATACACCTAAATATGACCCATAACTGTGTTATAAATTATCGTCCCCTACAGAAAGCAGAAGGGAGATTTGACTTACATGATTATTTCCAAATTTGTGTAGACGATATTTTCAAATATTCATAAGGAGCCAAAAAGGTGGTTGAATGAAACTGTAATGCATCAGTGACATCAAATCAAGACCAACTGGTTTTTCACTTCCAAGTAATTTTCTTGAGTGGAGGAAGTGGTAGCCTAGTGCAGTGGTTCCCAACCTATTTTCCTTGGGGACCTCCTTCATGCAAATACTTAAAAAAAAGCCATGAATCCCCTGTCCCACCCCCTGCTGAAGCCATGCTTGCTTTTATGCTTTCAAAAGTGAGATTCACACCATAAATAATGTATCCTGGCGAAGTCCTGTCCTTTGATGAAGCCAAAGTTAAATTAACAACATACAACCTTACTTTTTATTCTTAAAATAGGGACAGGGTGTGTGGGCATTAATCACAATGGCTCTGAATGTTCAAAGTCTCAGGGACTGCCTGTTCTCTTTGGGGGGGCCCAGTTTGGGAACAACTAGCCTCGTGGTTACAGAGGCAAGCTTGGTTCTGGAGGACCCAGATTCAAGCCCCTGGTCTGGGACCAGAGGTAAATCTCTGTGGGACCCGCAGCAAGGCCCAATGGACACTATTTTGCTGGCTGCCTTGGATATATTGAACAGTAATATGCTATGACAAAATTTTGTCACTTTCTGTTTTGGTTTAAACAAAATAATTTGACAAGGGTTAGAAATTAAAAGTACTTGGTTTTTTATCCTCTGACTAAAATGTATCCTTTATGTGACACGACATTTACATACCTGCATCTTTATCACTGACATGCAATTCCTGCAACAGCCACTAGAGGTTCTGTATTCTTCAAATGTAAATATAAGCTACTTCGGCCTGCATGATCAAATGTCATATTGAGTCGCATTTCAAAAGAGCTCAGTCTCGTACATGTGCCTCTCTTTTATAAACCTAAATAATTACTATTTTATTAATTTGAAACAGAGATACTTGTTAGAAGAGGGAAGTAAACCAAATACTGCTAAATAAAGAAAAAGGAAAGGTGATTAAGTCTCTATGTTCAGAGCAATGAACCCTGCAGTGCTTAACAACAAACAAAAAAAAGTCTTAAGATTACATATTACAAACAGATACAAAAAGCACATCAGCTTTCACACACACACTCCATCAGGGTGGAGCAATAGGAGACATTGGCACAACTAACAAGGATATCAGCAAGCATTTAATTATGAAAGTTGCTGTGATGACAGATTATACACAGTAGCATATTTATGAGGACCTAAGTGGTTGTCAGTGAAGCAAACATCTCTGAGTGCGAGATGAGTTGTAATTAACCAGCGATGACCCCTGGCACAAACCAACAGTCACATTCAGATGTTGCCTTTCATTGGCTCTTTGGATCAACAACAACAAACTCATCGACCTTCAGAGCACCACTGAACTCTTATTTAACACTAGCCACATAAACACCATTAATGTAGTTCCTGTCCAGCTGTGCACAGCATGTGGTTGAGTTGGCAGCGGAAGAAGGACAGGGACAGTCCCAATACTCTGGGGTCTGGACTATGGTCAGCCAGCTGGTGTCATTGGAGCTTTCTTGACTTGGACTGGAAAGGTGATTTCGCAGTAGGGGCCGTGGGTTTAGCATATTAAAAGCAGTTCTCTCTGCTGATTGGTCATATTGGTTATTTTATGAGCATAGCGCTATCTGAAACAGTCTAGGTGCATTGGTATAGAAAGGGTCCTCTTTAAAACTACATCTAACCTACAGTATGTAATTAGACTAATCATGACATTGATAGGGCTCAGCAAGGCCAGGAACCCAGCAGAGAGTCTGATGGTGTCACATTTTCCCTTTGGAAAATAGGGCAGGAAGTCATTATGTCTAGGTTTAGCCAGCAGACATTTCTGAAACACCACTCTTCTTAAAGTGTGATAACTTCTGTGCCCAGAGGAAGAAAATACAGCATGCAAAAGCCCCATGCTTTTCAAACGTATAACCCATCACAAAGTATTTAATTCTTTGTGGGGCTAAAAACCGCATGTGGATTAGTTGTGTCTGCTTGTGAAGTTAAGTATGACCTGTAAAAACACCATGCTGTTTTTTTTGCGAAAGCACAGTGGCACACTTCTTCTAGTATTTACATAGGGAGTGAAAAAGCCAAGCTATTTCCTTCTTTGCCAGACCAAAGGCAGCCAAGAGAAAAAAAAAGCAGGCTTTTGAGTCCATCCTGGGGGAATTGTTTTCCTTTTACCAACAACCACATGCATTTTAGCATAAAAGGGTCAAAGCCAAGATTTTCTTTAAGCTAAATAAATAAGGGGTTTTATTGGCCTACTGCCGTAATATATGTGGGGCCAAACAGAGGTAGAGATTGTGATCTGGGATCCGTAAAGAGATGTTTTTATCTACATGCTACTTATAAAGTACTAAATATTTATTACAACACAAACTACATGACCCCTACAATAATGCCAATATGTATACACAAGCATGACAAGTTATTCCTTTACAGCCTGTATAAATGTATCATATATATTATATCAGGTTTTTAAGCATCTGTGTGATTTGCTCACGAAGTGTCTTCCCATCTACTCCATTCACCTCAGTCACATCCTTCACATCAACCCCTCATCTCTTGTCTCATGAAAGGCAGTCCATTACTGCATATTAGCAGCAGAGTAAGGCAGGGAGATAAGGGAGGCTGCTGATCAAACACACAGACAAATCGCCAGTGACAGAAACACACATTTGTTGCTCAGCATTTAGCTTTGATCTCTGACTCTGCCAAGAGCCAAAGAGAAGCAAATCTCAGCCTTTGAACTGGAGCTTTTCAGCTGAGGCATTTCCCTGCACTCTTAAAGTGATGTGTGCGTACACTTCACTGAGTCATCATATGCAATCCCACTCCACAACCGAAAGCACCTACATATTCAGCAGGACAGTGTGAGGATGGAAACAGTGCAGGGTGGGGCAGAAAATTCAAATCACTGACACAGAACATGACACAGGTGGTGTTGGTGCTGATCATTTGAGACACTGAGCCTCTGGTGGACTGACAGAGACAGATTACAGTGAAATGATTGTTCAAGCTTTAAAAGCAGCATCCTTATAAAGCCTCCATATGCTCCCAAATCCCAGGAAACTGCCAGGTGGTATAAACAGGTTGTGACTGAAACACTGAGCTAAAATCATGTTTCAACCTTGTGCACACAGTCAATAAGAAGTCACACACTGATATCTGATTAGTCTTTACAGCTAATCTGATCTCTGATCTGCTCTGATATCACACTTGAATATATTTGTAGCCTTGCAAGCATATGCACAAATATGTGTGCATGTACACAAACGCAAACAAGAGTGAAACTGTTTTTTGCAGCGCAGTTATAACAGATAAGTGGTGGCTGCATCTAAACTGTCAACCATGGATCATCTCATTTCCTGACTGGACCAGCCCGGGCCCCCTGTGTGTTATTACAAACAGCCCAGATCATGTGACAAGGGGGGAGATTACTGGAGAAACTAATTGAGGCTGCTCTGTGTGTTCTCTGCTAGAGAACAGTGGGGGGAATGTTTGGTCAGGCGGCCTGATACTCGACCCTCCCCTGTCCCCCGCAACCACAAAATGGGCACTACAAACAAAGACCCTGTCAAAGCCAACAGACCTGACCAGTTTGTAGTGAATCAGATCATTCTTTTGAAGCTTAGGGATTCCCCCTTATCCCGAAGGCAGTGTGGGGTATGGGATTAATAGTGCATCCACACACCTGGCTCAGCATTTCATTTTATTACATTGGCAACATTCTACTTGACATAGTGAGGACAAAACACAAACAATACAAAATTATGGGTCTCACTATTCCGGTCCCACGGATGTGTTGCCAGCATTGTTTATGCCACTCTAGACTTTATCCTTTTCCCAATGCCTTGACCCAGCTACATTATTAAAGGTGATTGTTGCTCTTGCCACAGTGTACAACAACTGCACTGGCTGTAGCATCAGCAGCCCTGGAACAATACCATTCAGTGGTACTATTACCTACAGTACAATAGAGTTGTACACAGGCCAGCGGCAGCAGTTAGAGCCTGCTAGTCCTCACCCAGGAACAACTGTCATCTAGCATTTGCTCTGAGTGGACCAGTATGCCTGTCACACAAAGCTTTTATTGTGATACAGCCTGGGGTCAGGCTGGGGCTCCAGGGTGAAACAAAATGATCCTGTGTCATCACTTTCAGCACCGCTTTTCCACATATACGTATATCAGCATGCTGTAATGCCTTAGCAAGACATATTCACATCAAGCTCCATAAAATCCCCTTTGACAGGTGCTACATTAAGAAAACTAACACACGCAAGAATGTGGTTGCATGTTTAATCTGGAGGAATGGATAGTATGCAGGCGCAAGATGTCCATTTTCAGCAGCAGATGCACAGTGACCCCTACAACTCGCTGCCCTCGTATAGCATAAACAGTCAAATATATATCAGCACTTAAGCCCAATTACACTTTTCACCAGAGAAGAACCAGGCCCTGGCTTGAGTCAGGCAGTGGGGGATGGGGCTGCAGTATTGTATTTCCACAGAATATGGTCCCTCGTGTTTTTATATGCAGTCTGTCCCAGGCAAGACCCAGTTCCAGCCTAGTGCCAGTGCCAAGGCTAGCACAGGCGCCGAAGCTGGCTGAACAAGTCTGATAGCACTTTTATGAGTGGGAATCTGAGAGCCACTGTGCTTTTAAAGCTTGGCTACTTGTGCTGCATCTCAAATGACATCCTCTTGCCACCAATAAAGCAATAATCTTGACCACTCCTGTGTCAAGTGGCTCTCTGGTCATAAGTAATGCACAATGTGCAAGTCTGGGTGATTTGAGTTAGGCTCTTGAGAGTGATTAACCTTCTTGGATATGATTCTAGTTTTTGTAGCAGTTGAAATGATAAGTGACACTCAGGTCATCTTAAGTTGAAGTATTCATTGGACAGCTGAACACTGAATGGTGGCCTCATAAGCAGGAACAACCCAGTCAACCCAGGAACACCTCAGAATGAACAAGGTCTCAAATGATGCTGATAAAAACTAAACTGAACTGAAAAGTGGATCAAACTGCAAGCTACACACTATGCTGTTAACTCTAATTTTAATATATGTGCACCAGTTTTTATCTTTAACAACACACTCTATAGCCCAAAACTACTTCTGATTTATCAATTTTGTGACTAGTCTCATTTGAGAAATGGCTAAAGCAACATTTTTCTGAGCAGACATCCACTAATTTCCTCTGCTCAATTTTGCTTTAGAGCCCTATTGAACTGTTGATGAAAATTAAAGCTGAACGATCCAGGCTCAGTGGACTGAATAGTAATATATCTGAAACATGAATCCATGTCCATGCCAGTACCACCCTTCCTATACACTGTTATGATTGCACTTCCCTAAAATCATACATTAAAATCATACCATGATGATCCCAAAACATAGGTTTCCTGCTATGATTTGTTACTGCACTCCAATGACTTTGAATAAGTAAATGCATCCATAATGAATTGTTAAACTTGTCCAGTAGAGGCTATAAAATCCTGATGTTTAGTAAATGGTATGGAGGCTTCAAAAGCTTTGCAACATAACTTTTTATGAGATTATATTTGCCTTTTATACCAATCTTAATCTTGTTTAATTCAAGATTAACTGTTATCAAGTTAAAGACAATAAGCATTTTTTGCCACACTGGTCTACTTTAGACCGAAATAAATTACCTAGATCTTTGAGCAATTACAAGTAATGTCCTGATTTGTACAAAAAATAAATAAATAAATACAAGAGTTTTGCATAAAAAATAGTAACTGTCGCAACACTAAAACACTTCCTTGACCCATTCAAAAAAATAGGTTAAACATTTAAGAGGAGCAGCAACATATGATAAATTACACAATGTAATTATTTATTTAAGAAAGACAGGGAACATTTAAAAGTGCATCCAATGATTCAACAGCATGTTGAATCAACTTCAGCTGCAATAACTTGATTTGTGCTGCTCTCTTCATTACTCATTTATTCAGTTCATTTTGTTTAGCAGGGATTTGTTTATGCACAGCTCTCTTAAGGTCCCTCCACAGTTTTTCAGGTTGAGATCTAGGCCCTCATATGGAAAAGGTGCATATGCATCAAAATGTTCCATACGACATGTTCTATGCACATGTTGGGATGTACAAAAAATCTGGTCTGTGCACAACGCCATGCAAATTTTCGACCTGCCATGACAATGTGCTTATCTCATGCAAACACTGTCATTTGAGTGACAAACTACAAACTAGTGAAACTCGCTTTTTTACACTCAAACATGTTCTTCTAAACTTTCTGAAGTCATGACAGATTTGAAAACAATATTTCTTCCACCATTTGAGCACTTATGACTTACACCTGAATGATAAAACCTGAATTAATGCACCAGTACCTCCACTGTACCCATTGACATGTGACATGAAAGTGTGATTTTTACTGAGAAGAAAATACAGTGGCAGATGATCGTTTGAATTACGTGATCAGACTGGCGTCACTCAGCAGCTGAGCTCTGAGGAGTCTAAGATCTGTGCACCTGCTGTTGTGCAGCTGCGGAGGGCATGCTGGACTTGTCGTCGTCCACCTCCTGACCCATAGCTGTGTATGGTGTGTCATTGACGCTGCTCTCAATTTTGACATTTTCTAAAATGTGTAGGAAGGATATCAAAAACTTTCTTATGATGGAGGCCACTCGTTCCTCATATGGGGCCAGGTCTGTCATCTCTGGCCCTCCTACTGAGACCACAACACTCTGCTGATACATTAACATAGATGTTGGACCCTTTTTTCTTTATTTGGGTCATGGTATGATGTTACATTGTGTGTGTGTGTGCCTTTTTACAAAAAAAAGAAGCAAATGGCTTAAGGTTTTCAGGGTTAATCCTGTTTTGACACATAATACCTTAAAACTGAAACAGGACACACTTATTTATCTTTTTTTTTAACAATATTACTTTACTTTTGAAAGTGTGATGTCCACTAACGTTTCCATGACCATGAGCAATTCTCTCTCGATAGCATTAGCTTAAAATAAAAGCAGCTGACAACAGATGGCTTTAACACCACTTAAGTTACCCATCCAATAGCTTCACAAAACCCTCAGAGCTAATTGGTGAATCAAATCATTAGATTTAAGAGGCTCAACAGACACATCCACCTGTATCATGAGGTAGTGTTACACTCTTACAGCAACGTTAATGCACCACTACCTCCACCTGACCCCTCACCATTGCTCCCTTAGGCACTTTCATTATCCCTCTGATGTGATATAACTGGTTGATGTTTTACACAGATTGCACATATTAAAGTCAGCCTCCTCATGGATGTGGTGGATAAGTGAGGGAGGTGGTTAGAGCAAATTCAGTGGAACATCTCTAATTCATTACAGAATTATCATTATCACTGACCAGTCAGCGGCATCATTAAAAGAATCACGCCTCAGTCTGAGAAATATTACTGTGAAGAGAGTTAGTATGCCACAGGGTGGTGACGTGCATTTGTTTATTTACAGATGACTGAATTCTGATTACTTAACTTTTAACAAGAACTCATTTACAGTCATGCCAATTTTCTTTGAAATCATTTGACGTGATAAAGACAGCAGGGTTTTGGTTGATTCTCTCTGGGGACTGATCATGTCAGACAGATAACAGAGCACTCGTTAAAAGACACATGCCATGTCTTTTGAACACATTTGATTAGGTTTGTAAATTACTTACATTCCTAGTGGAGTTGCCTTCAGGATGCAGAATAACTTGACATGCAAATAGAAGTCAGATTGCAATTCCATCTTTGAATGCAATTACAGTGACTTGCATATCTCCATACTGTTGACTTAAAAGAAATCTTGCATCACTTCCAGATACATAAGTGTCTTATAATACTGACAAATAACCAGCAGTAAAGTAAAGGCAAAGCTTGCTGCTTTAATGGAAGAATCATACAGCCTTGATGTATTATGACCAAATAGCATATGAATCAGGCAGCGAAATAGAGAGTGAATTAGCATCGGGACAGGTCTCCTTCCCCAGCCTTCCGCCAGCCTCCCATCATTCATTATGATGATCTATGGCTGCTCTTTATGCCCTGACTTGATATTTCAGACTCATGTGAGGTGTGGATCATTAGGGAAAGCTTTTACCATTAATAAGCAGACGTTGTTTACATGACTAATACTCCAAAAGGCAATGAGGTTGAAGCATTTAGAGCAGGGCATCCATCTTCCCCACACCAGTAAATATCATCCAGATGTTATTGATATTTGCTGGCCTGTGGAGAAAATAGCTGGAGTGGGCAGACTTCTTGTATAAGGCAACATTTGAGAAAGGGGTGGATTGAAGGAAGGAATTGAGATGGAAATAAAGGTAAGAAAGGATCGAAGTAAGGTTTAGACTTAACAACAACAGTAAAGTAGGACATTCGGAAATAGTCTTTGTTCAGGTTTGTTTGGTCAGACTACAGCAAGGTATATGATAAAAGTGAGATTTTAGTACCACACAGTTGTAATAGCATCTGAATTTGTTTGATGAAAGAAGTGATAGGGTTGGGCTATTTTCTCAGGGCGTTGGGCTTTGCTATACTTATCAGTCCAATTAATAACCAACCAATGATAAATAGACTACATGTACTTGCTACCAGGTAAGAAAGCAACATATTGAACTGCCATATATAACCATAGCATTATCCTGAGCTATCTCTGGATTTGATCAATAATCACAAAGTGAAAGGTTGGAATTTACACTAGTAAATATTACACTGCCTGTTCGTCATAGAATAGATTTTAAAGTTCTGCTGCTGGTCTATAAAGCTCTGAATGGTTTAGGACCAAAATACCTCAGTGACCTCTTGACCCAGTATGAACCTGCCAGAACCCTCAGGTCATCTGGTTCCAGTTTCTTATCAGTTCCCAGAGTCAGAACCACACATGGAGAAGCTGCATTCAGCTTCTATGCTCCACATGTCTGGAACAAACTCCCAGAAAGCCTCAGATCAGCTGAAACCCTCAGTTTATTTAAATCAAGGTTGAAGACTTACCTGTTCTCTGCTGCATTTCAATAGTTTTTATTTAGAAGTCAAAATCTACATCTGGTTCTTTTAAGCTGGAATCATGTTTTAACATTGTCTTTAACTTTATTTCTTGCATTTTATCTATTTTATTTTAGCATATTCCTTCTGCTTTTATTTCATTAATTGCATTTCTTTTAATCTTTATTTTTTTTTTCTTTTTTTTTTTCTTTAATGCATTTGTCTGCACCCTGCTGTAATGATTTATGTAAAGCACTTTGAATTGTCTTGTACATGAAATGTGCTATACAAATAAATTTGCCTTTGCCTTTGCCTATAAATCAAGTTTGCACATTCACAACAAATTCTTGAGTATGCAGACATCTGCACAGAGCTTCAGACAAACCTCTTAATGGTGACATTTGAATGACCAGATGGTAAAATCTTAGACAATTTATAAAACAATGCAAAACTGGAATAAGATGATATTGTTGTGCAACAGAAAACAAACTGAATACATGCAGCATTGGACTGATATACATTGAGTTCTGCTTGATTTCTGCCTCCATTTAGGACCAATAACTGACTTTAACTCAAATCAGGGATTATTGGGGCCAAATGCATTTGGGTTTGTGATATTGTAAAAAAGGATATCCAAAAAAACGCTTTGAAAGTAATGTTATACTCTTGTCACAGAGATCGGCGTTGCCCCTAGGGTTTGTTGTACGTTTCAGTAGTGACGCTTCCTACAGTATTACAAGGCATCCATGCGTCTCTTATGTCTGTATCTGTGTTAAATTGCAATTACATCCCTGTTCATGCTGTAATAGAGCAGCTCACAGGGGAGAGTGAGGAAAGACCACAGAGGTGAAGTGCCATGTAGGGACACAGTTCCCCTCCCTCCTGCCTTAGCAGAAGATTGAGATGGTTATTTGCCACTAACCAATAGCTGGAATCTTAGATGATTGATTACAACACAGGCATGTGATTCCACCCAATGGGTTATTGAGATTAACTTTTGGGACCGCCCCCCATGCCTCAGACTGAACCAGGAAAAGAAAGTGGCTTAACTTGTCATCCCTTTAGAGAACGATGTAATTAAAGGGCCCTGATGAGCAGCTCAATCTCCACAGACAGGAGGAGATTGGCCTGGTTTAGGAGACGTGCTGCAGAGAGTATGTGTGTGTCAACGAGAGAGAAGAAAAGGAAAGAAGAAGAAACCAATATAGGCAACATTCCTGCAGCTGATTTGTCCAATAATCAAAACCTTAGTTTTCTTGCCATTTCTCAAACATTTCTTGTTAATTGAACTGTTTTAGTTCACACTTCATGAGTGTAAAATCAGAATTTGTAAATAAGATTGGTTTTAATTTAAAATTTTGACAGGAAAGCCCCATATATGGCTTCAGTGGTGCCTGAGAGCAGAGCAGATCTCCTCCTGCGTCCCTTGAGGATTTATAACTGAATCAGATTTTGTGCGTTATTTCTGTCTCTGCCAGTGACGTCGGCTCTGAGCATCAGAGGAACAGTGTTTCATCCTGAGTGCTGTACGTGGTTACACAAGGCTTACTGTAGTTTGAAAGAAACCACGTCATCCTCACAATATGCAAGAATAATTTCATGATCCTGGAAATGCCTACTGCCTGTGTGCGGCAGAGAAGCACTAGTCACTCTTATCTACTTCATTTTTACAACTATCATCTCTCAGAGCACCATATAGTCTCTAACCATTTTTTTTTTTTTTCCCAGTCCCTCTGGGTTTATTTTCCATCGTAACATAAAGTCCTGCACTTCAATGGAAGCAGTACAATCATGGCTAGAAGCAGAGAGAACTCCACTGCACAAAATCAATTTGAATACCACTTTTCCACGTGCCCAGAAGTGTTGCCAATACTGGATAAAATGAGGAGGGGGAGAAGGTTTCACGTGCCACTAATATCTAACATTTTTACATTTTCATAACCTCTTCATACTCTGTGGTTTTCACACTAGTCTGCACATTAATTCTGGAGCGATATGATGTGGCCAAAACAGCCTGCAAAGTCTGCAAAACAGCTCCTATATAAAATCAGACACCACGTTTGCCTTTCTGCACCTAAATGCAGCCCCCCCATCTATAAAGATGGCTCCAATGTTGTCACTGTTGAATTTATTGCATTATATGTGATCATGTTATTGTTGTTCCCCTACCCTTTTTTTGTATTATTTTAGCTGTTTAGCTCTGTTGGGCTTTTAGAGATTTCTGAAATCTAGTTGCCTAACACCATCAAAGAACCACCTCCATGTTTTACTGCTGGGGTCAGGCAGTTATGATCAAAGGTTTCTTTTGCACCCTCTGTGCATAAATTCATCTTTAACAAGGAAAAAAGTGTAAAGGAAAATTTATCAGAGGTTGACATTCTTCCACCGGTACATTGTTCAATTTTTTTCAGTCTTTGTACAGTTCAGCTCCATGGCATAGCAGTCCATCCATGGCTGCATAACAGATCCCTTGATGAGACGTTATGGTTGATACTGATGTGGTTCCACAGTCAATTAAGTACTTGTAGTTGTGATTTCTCTACACAATGCATTTTAATGCATGCTCATGCAAGTATTACTCTCTGACTGCAAAAGCGCTATATAAGTACAAGTCCATTTACCATTCCAATGCTTTGTAAAATGTGAAGAAAAAAAAAAGAAACGCCAAATAAAGTACACCAAATAAAGTACCATGGATATTCTTATTCATACCAAAACACTGGCATAAATACACTGTTTAAAAATATATATTTATATATACATATATATATATATATATATATATATATGTATGTATACGCTTAGGGTTCATAGAGTCCTAACAAAGTGCTGTGTTTGATTGTCTGTTTATTTGATTATTTATTTGATCCAATAAAACAAATGGACTACTGTAATTGGAAGTAGTCTTTTCGTGTCATTTTTAAAGTTTTGAGCATTAAAAAAAATACATGACTTTCATCTCACTTAATGTATGCACTGACACATCTCTAATTTTAATACTATGGAGAAAAACAAATATTCAAGTAATTAATTTGATAGATGCTCAGAAGTATTAAGTAATGAGTTAAAAGAATAAAAAAAAAAAAAAAAAGTGCCAAATTTTCATTTAAAAAAATAGAAATCCTTACATTTGTGTTTAAAATGTAAGGAGCTTAAAGAAAATGCCTATGGAAGTGTTTGGCCATCTAGGATCCAGTTTTCTGTTGACATCATTAATCCAACTTTATCTGAAATTTAAAGAGGCTCATTGGACCATTCCTCTTACTAATCCGTCAGTATTGAGACAGTGGGAGCACTTAGAGGAAGGCACGATAGACAGAACCAGCAGAGCATTATCTGATGTCAGGTCAAGGCTTCTCGTCATGAGGATTTTAACCAAACTTATATCCTGGCTCATTACAGGCATGACTTTAGGATTTTAAGGTGCTGTTAAAATTATTTGAGCTTTACTGCTATGTACAAACATCCCTTCTTTGACAGTGACCCAGAGTCTGAAGCAGCTGAACAGCTGAGCAGCTGCTCAGGGCCACTCTGAAATAACGGAGTCTGAGTCATGCATCCACAAATGTAGCACACAACCAAACATTTTACATTAGTATGAACTAATCTACACTGAAGCCCTTTAGTGGGCACAAATTTCAAATTTATCACAGTATCTTTCTGTCTTTTCATATCTATGTGGGTGAGAAATGAACCAGCAAGTTGGAGGACACAACCCCTGAAAAGCAGAGTTGAAGTAAAGAGTGATGCAGATAATGCTCACTCAATGTGAGCTTAGTACTTTATCTTTTTAAAAGCAGTCACAAACAGTCCTACTACATAAGTCAAATGTGACATACTTAGCTTTTCGCAGAGTGTGGGAGTTTGCTTATCTCAACTTTCATTGTTTCTCTTTATAGATTGAAAGCTCTATCCATTAGAAAGGTCAGGCCTCAGCAATAACTCTGGACCAAAAGCAGATGGACAGGAGGTGGCTTTATAGATGAGTTCTGTGTTTTAATTAATTTAAATGTGAATGGGGCTAAACTCTTGAACTGGGAGATGAACATTGAATCAACACCAAGCTCGAATATTCAGGATGTTGTGAAATAGGAAAACAACTTTTATTATTTAACTATAGAATTTCTGTTTGTGAAAACATAAATCAAATGTGATGTCCAGTGTAAGTGAATAAACCCAAATTGGTATAAATTTGTGGTACAAATTCCCAGGCTCTCACTTGCTCTTTCACCCCAACAATATCTTATCACTTGGTGCTCCTCATGTATTTTAAAAGACGTTAGCTCCCACACACACACACACACTTTCACATGCTGTTCTCTAATGACAAGTCTTTTACACAATCATCCCACTGCACACACAGCTGCCACTGAAAGAGAAGAAAATTAAGTGAGAAGGGACAGTGTGCAAAGAATGCAACAATGAGAGGAATCGATTCACCCAACCTTCACAGATGAAGTGAAAGTCATGAGCGAGCAGCATGTATACCTTCAAAAGCCAAAAACGAGACGGTAAAGACAAACTTTGCTGTAACTGATGAAGGAAACTTCTGTATTAAGTGCAGCTGACTGAAAGATTTTCTCTTCACAGCTAACTATATTAAAATATATGTTTAACTTTTTAATGACTTAATTCTTTCTCTTTCATCTGCTGCCATGATTATTGTCTTAGCTCTGCATGATTACATGATATTTTTGTTTGTTTTTTTTGGGGGTTTTTTTTAACTGCCTTATTGCTTGGGATGCTGTTACAATCTAATCTCTGCATGTCCCCAGTGTGCAAAGAATGTAAACAATATGAAGTGACAGCAGCTGTCTTAGAGATGCTATTTTTGTTTTTTTTTTATGGGCATTGCCCTTCCAAAAACAAAACTTGATCTTTTCTTTGCATCCCACTCTCAGATTTCTGACAATGGGTTAATATTAGAAAGCTACAGGGCAGGCAAATTATAAAATTACAACTAAAAAGTAAGAACTGAAGCTACAAAGACTCAACTTCAGTCATTCAGTTCATGTTTTATTCAGTTCATGTTTTTCAGCAGATTAAGTATGTGACACTGAATCATGGTTCAGCTCACGTGTGATACCAGGGCTTATTTATGACATCATCCTGTCTGGGAGTGGGGTACGTAATGGACCTTCAGCTGTCTTCAGGCATTACAACATATCTCCCCTCTACCTAACGCTTGGAGACCAAGTGATATGAACTGAACACGATAACACAATTTAAAGTGAAACAGTAGATGTATATTTTATTATCATTAGTAGTAGTAGTAGTATTATTTCAGAGTCATGACTGTGAACTGTGTTTGTTACCATGTATTGCTTGTAATATTGATGAAGAGCTTAAAACTGTCAATAGTACATAAATGTCAACCGTGTTGATTCAAGCGTTCCCAGTCGGCAACATCTGAATGTTTCTGAGCGAGTGAGTTGGTTTTGTTTGTGTTGTACTCCAGAGGTGAGTAGCTGCTGTTTGAAGAGTTTTGTGATATCAACATATGATGTTGGGCTCTAATTAAAAACTTCTTGCAGTATAATGGAGAAGTCTTAAGAAAAAGCCCTTCACTTAACCTCCATTCAGACAAAACGTGCACTTTTAAAAGATAAATTTTAAATTCTAAACCTTAAAGGGCTGCCAAATCCTACTGTTTTTGATAGAGTTTATACAACAAAAACACCCAAATACACAAAAGTGTTCTCATTAGTCATACTGTTATAAAAGCAGTGTCAGCATAAACAATAAACACAGCTCATCCAAAACAAGGCTTTTGTCTGTCTAAAAGAAATAGTGTTGGCAGGCAGTGCCTCTAACAATCACACCTGTCTGCTTATAACAAGTGATGAAGTAGCAAGGAATTAGTCTATCCAGCAGACCATCTGAGGCTAACACGAAATAAGGAGATGTAGGACACGGACGAAGGAGGAGGGGTGGATAAAGTACAGAGAGGGCCAATTAAAGGAAGATGAGATAGGATTATGAGAAGACAGAGAGCGATGAGGAGGAGAACAGATAAAGCATCCTTATTTGCTTAACTTCTTCATACAGGAAAGAAAGGATGAAAGAAATTTGAGACCAAAAAAAAGAAAAGCGAGACAGAAAGATGTTGTGATCAGCTGGCGCACACTACTCAACCACGAAATACTAACTTGGGGAAATATGGACATTTCACACACCTATGCACAGTAGTTAAGTATCCCTTTCTCTGATGTTCGCACAAAGTGCAGAGAGACATCTAAGCCTGAGAGCAGATGGCACAATATTCTCACACACAGGCCTGCACACACACACATACCCAAAGACTGGATGCCCTGAATGCCGGTGAATTGCTGGGTTTTTGCACGTCTAGACGCCGCGCAGGCGGTGGCAGGCTGCTTCCAGCAGCAGAACAGTGTCCGGATGCATAATTAACAGGCTGGTTTGGCACCTGACAGCCTCAGAGGTCACCGTGTCCTCTCCATTAGCTGGGCGCCAATCAGCCTCTGGATCACCTGAGCACGTCCTTGTCCCAGCAGCAGATTGCCCAGAGGACATCAGTCACATTATACAGCCCAATCAGCGACTGGGAATCACACAAAGGCCCGAGCAGAGACAGCTAGAGATAGACTACAGTGTAGATGTCTTCCAAATGAAGCCGAGCTGCCACTCAGGGTAGATGTAGGACATGAAAAACACACCCTGCACAAGGACATGACCTTGCACATGCAGAAGCAGCCATCCAGTTGCACAGATCTTGGAAACAACAGACCGATAGACACAAACTAATTCTGCTTCACTGCGTTGGAAATTAAAATGGTTATTTCACTCAGTGCTGGGTACATTAAACTGTTTTTTTCTGCAATAATCCCACTGATTGGTGCAAATGTGTTTCTTTTAAATGTCAGTCCCGTCCAGGTCAGTATAATTGTGTTTCTGAAAATGCCACAGCAGGTGTCACCAGCATTAATTTATCTTAGACATTTCGTGGCATTTTGTTGAGACATGTTGAGTAACTTTTGAAATATCAATAAAAAATACATGAACTTTTGCTAGAGGACCTAAACCCAATCTATGCTTGCGAAAAAGATAGAATTTCAAACAAAAACCCACAGCTCCTTCATCACAGTTATATTAGTTCTGCTGCACTAACACTAAATACTTAAGTCAGCAATACCTTTGCTCTGATGGAAGTTCTAAAGCTACTTCAGACCGCTCACCAAACAAATCATTTGTTCTCTCTCAGACTTGCAACTCTAAATCTCTGGGCTCCCATTGACCTGGAACCAGGCCTCAACACAATACTGAAAGACTCCTTTGAGAGGGGCTGGTGCAGCATGCAGGAGTGGGAGGGGTTTGAGGGCAGGGAAGCCAGGCTGGGGTTCTGTGAGCGGAGGGTCCCTTAGCTCCTGTTTCCCAGCTTAGAGTGATGGGTCCAGGAAGATGAAAGACCCTCAGAGTCTGTGAATTGAACTCCAGACAGGTCTCACAAAACTTGATGTGCTAACACAGAGTGTCCTTCACAGCAGCTGAATGACTGCTTTCAATTGGCAGGCCTGTTGTTTTTGTTTAGAAAGCCAATGGTTGACTTCTGATCAGCAACAATGCAACGTTGTTGTTGCAGCTAAGTTGAAGGCTTCATTTGGGAGGTTTGAGACTATGATTAGATTACAAATTCAACTTTAACTGCTTTCATACTGTAGCTTAGGTTTGGGGGGGGGGGGGGGGGGGGGGGTAGTGTAAACACAGCAGGATTTAAGACTGTATTTAACAAAAGTTTTTTTTTTTTTGTTTTGTTTTGTTTTGTTGTTTTAACTTACAAATGCAATCAAAAGCAAAACAATGTTTTAACTGTCCTGTGATGGACTGGCAACCTGTCCAGGGTGTACCCTGCCTCTTGCCTGTTAATTGCTGGATAGGCTTCAGCTTTCCCATGACCCTTAATTGGGCAAAGCGGTACAAAAAACAAATGAATGTACGTTTTAACTTCAGGCAAATATGAAACATGGCTGGCTTTGGGTTCATCTTAAATCTTGGAAGGTCGTCTATGAGCATATTTTGCTCCAAGCAGTAAGTAACCAAACTAAAATCTTTCTGTTCTTGAAGTCAGACTGCTGTCTGAAGTCTGTTCAAACTGCAAGTTGAATCATTGGATGACATTTGGAAACCCCCTTCCTACTTTCTGGCCTTATAGGGATTGTCTGTGTAATGTTTCAAAGCAAGCAGTCTGACATTTACTTTTCTCTCACGCCTTTATTTTGTGGTCAGGTTGTACAGTGGTGAGATTCTCTACCTTTTTCCTTTTTTTTTATTTTTTCAATCAAGTGCTGCTGAAACATTTTATGCTTACAACTGAACACTACTGACATATTCTACAGCACATTATCTGAAATTAGATAAGTTAGATTTATTTGTTAAATTTATTTCATGCATTAACTTCCTTCCTTTCCCTTGATGTTTATTGCTATAGTGATGGACATACTTTGGAAAAAAATGTGCATACATGGTTCTAAAATGTTCCTGTGTTTTAGTAATAAAATAAATTAGGACTTAATGACCTTAGAGGAACAAAATGTCTTGATGTGATGCTTTAAATTTTCTTGAACAGAACAGGTTTGGAAGTGACACAGTCAAGTTTAGCTGCTCCACTCTGGAAGGCTGAGTAGAAGTGAGCCATCATATGGAAAAGGAATTTTGTCAGAAAAGCATTAAAAATGCTGAGCAAGGTTTTTCATACAAAGATATTCACTGAATATGTGTGAATGTCAGACTCCTGAGTTCAGAGACTCTTGAATTTAGAATTTCCAAACTCCCAAAGATTTTTTGTTCGTCCACTATTAAAAGATGAAGTTTTTATAGCTCATGCTGAACAAAAGTATAGCCACTCCTCTGTCCCATTTTAACACCAGGTGTACACTTAGAAAAGTCCATTTATTGATGGCATCACCGATGGGCCAAGTTAATATTAGATAGCCTCACAGAAGCAACAAGGTCATTGTCTCCACATGGGACAGGGGGTGGTAAAATACTAGGATGGCACAATTTCTTTAACACCTCTAATTGACATGAAACTTGTTCATTTCTGTCATGGTGGTGTGTAGTTTTAATACATTACATGCCTCCATTGTTAGTGTCAAGAGGACATGCGCATTAAATGTATTTCTGCCTGGCAGTATGGTAGAGTCACAGACTTTATTTGTGGGTCTTCAACCACTCTGGTTCCCAACTTGACAGCCTCAATAAAAAAAAAAAAGAGGATATCTATGACAGTCAGAGAAGAAATCAGATATGCATGATGTAATTTTACTTAAACACTAAAACACAAATTATCTTTTTATTTTTTTCATTTTAATGGAAGTAATTTTGGGAGGTTTAAAAAAAAATCTTTCTTTTAAAGCTTAGCTTGGCATTTTGTTGGACTTCACAATTGTAGGGGATGTGCCACATAATGCTGTTTGCAGGATAAAACAGTGATTTTTCACTTTTTTGTCAAAGGGATAAACCCAAACTGATTTAATGATTGTTAAGATAAAGTTAATACCTGTAAATTTGTCATACCCGGCCTGTACTTTACAAGGTAATGACTGCAGTCATGTGTAAAAGAGATTACACCTCACCTGTCATTTCCAAGGTTTTCCTGATATATTAGAAAGTCATCTGATCCATAACATGTCATGAAATTAAGTCATTACACGTCAGGTGAATTAAAAAACAGGACATGTTACACCGTGTCATTATTCATTTAACAAAAAGACAGACAGACAAAATGTAGTAGGGTGTGTAAAAAGGTTTAGTACACTCCCAATTCAGGAGCTTTAGAATAATCTAGATACTTTGTCATATAGAAGAGTTCATGTTACATGTTACACTCACGCTTACATGAGAGTTTTAGTTCCCCTTTAATTCAGAATAAAACTTAAATCCTCTTTAAAATGACCTTGTAAACACCTAATTCACCAAGCATGCGAAAAGAAAAGAAGCAAGAACTGGAGTTTGTTTTCTTCCTGTAGACATAAATACGCATCTTAAGCAGAATTGAATAAACGTAATTAAACATGTTTTACAAGTAAACCTCAATTCAGAATTATTATTTCTACATGAATGCAAAGGAGAATAATTTAATTTCAAATGATTTTATTCTGAATAATTACTTGTGAATTAAAAGCATCATGTAACAGTGGCCTGTGACTGTAAAGTGTCCAGGTCCTGTGGTTGCAAAACAAGCCCAAATCAGTACCCCTCCACTATTGTGTTTGCAACATAATCTTATTACATGTTCATAGGAAAAGTTATGAACAACATTTTGTGCTTTTTCTATGTATTTCTAGTAACACAAGAAATCAGTGCGCCTGCATATTCGTTCATCCTGTCTATGGTTCAAGTCAGAAAAATTTCGACAGCAAAAACAAACTAGTCCACTTGACCGAGGTTATGAGAAAAAAGTTAAAATTTCTTGTTAAACAATTAAAGTTTTGCTAATAACGTCATTTTGGGAGAGCATGTGTGTCAATTCAGCACTAATATCGATCCATCCTTGCATTTTCTTCTGTTTATCTGAGGTCAGGTCGTGGGAGCGGCAGCCAAAACAGGGAAGCCCAGACTTTCACTTTTCCTTTCCTTTGCAACTTCTTCCAGTTTGTCTGTGGGGATCCCAAGGCGTTCCCACACCAGCAGAAACACTTAGTCCTTCCAGTATGTCTGGAGTTTTCTATGGAGCCTCCTCCTAGTAGGACATGCCTGGAACAGCTCATTACGGAGATGACCAGGAGGCTAGACTGTTTAGCTTTTCTATTCTAAGGTCCATTGGGTTATTCCTGAAAATGCAACATAATGCTGAATATTTTTAGGTCTGCTAGCGGACTGCATTCCCGCCAGATGGGATTGTGAGTCTTTCTGTATCAATGCTGCTGATCAGCAATCTGGATAAATGATAACTGTCCTGTACGAATCGGCTGATAACACTGATAATGTCAATTCAGACAAGTGAGAACGTCTGACTTGGAGATACATTCAATGAGAGCGCCTCGGTTGTTCGGTGTACTACTATAGGCTACTTCTTGTTATTACCAATATTAGTAGTGAATAGATAATAGGAGAGTAAAATTATCTTTTTAATCACGTAAATGAAACAAACCAAGAGTCCGTGGCAGTACCTAAACCTTCATAGAGTATCACAGTTAATTCCTCGAAATTATAAAAAAGTTAGTTACTGAGTTTTTTACACATGTTTTCTGCATGGTGACTTGGTTTTTGTTCAATAAATAATATCACAATATAGCAGGTGTGATGGTGTTTTTGTAAGGTGGATTTTTTTATTGAATTTTTGTTATGGATTTAGAATGGAAAGAGGTTACAATTTCTTTTTCAAGCAGTTTTGAGTTTCTCACTCAAAATAAAAAGTAGATATTTCATTATAGCTGTTCTGAGTTAGAATAATAATTAATGATAATATATATGTCACAAAAAGCATCATTCCCACATTTGTAGCTGATCCATTCTTGACCTGACAAAGACCACCAAGCAAACATCATCAGTAGAATGAACCGAATAACCCCTCTCTTCTGGCCTCTATGGCCTAGCTTCTCTTTTTTCTTCACAGCCAGGAGTTCACAGAGCTCTGCCCACTCTTCCATCCTACTTGTCTGTCTGACTGAAAAATGGAGGTTTTGTCTTTAGTTTGAAAGTGCCTGTAATCCTCTCACAAGTCTGAAAGCAGCTGGCTGGTCAGTCTTGATCATGTGATCAAAGTAAGACATAGATGTGGGTTCATGGCAACTGCCATCCCATAAAAAATGTTGGCAATTAAAATATACATTAAGAGACTGTGCAGGGGGGATATCTTTTAAAAGATCAATGATAGTTGTGTTTTGATCTGATGATGGAGACACAAGTCAAATGAATAGCAGCTCTTCATCAGCTGGCCTAGTTTGGATATCCAAACCTATTTATTCATCTTAAATCACACACACACACTGAAAGAAGCGTTAGTTGCAGTGGCATGTGCTATTATAAAACTCCCATATTCCAGTGAAAGGAAATCTTAGCAGAGCCTTAAAGCACAGAAACACAAACCTATGATACATTTACAGATGATGCATAAACTACAATGAAATGAAAAAAAAAAAACAGCAACTCCAACACTTATCAAAAACTTGTAAACATCACGTGATCAGCGCTGTGCACATATCAATGATATTGTAAGAGCAGAAACTTTTCTGTCTTGTTGACTTGCATTCACGCTCTGCAGAATGGTGATAAAGGAATATTTGGTCAAAAAAATTTGCTAAATCTGATCACCAACAAATAAAAATATAGTGTTTCCACTTTTTTAATTTCACATTTCACATTTTTCTTTTCTTCATTGAACAAAGAAACAGTACTCGAAAACACAAATAGAACAGCAGTGAGAATACAGTTATTAAAATGACTGAAATATCCTATTTTCCTCAGTAGTGATTGAAATCCTTGATTTGATATTTAGAAAGCATCTTTGACAACAATGACAGCCTTTCAAAGTCTTGAAAACAATTTGACAAGCTTAAAAGACCTTTCCTTTGGAAGTTTCTTTCACTCTTTATAGCAGAAGCTTACGGCCTTTTTTTTCATCAAATTGTATTAATTAATTTATTTAAACAGATTGTTTGGGCTGTTGAAAACATTTGGCCCAGGCTGTAAGAGCCTGAGGGTTATGGAGATGGTTGTCCAGATTTCTCTCTATTTTCCTGCATCCATTTTACCACACTAAAACTTTACCAAAGTCACTAAAATCCCAGAACTAAAATATAATTTACAACATCCATCTCATTTCACTAGCTTGATACAAAATGCCAGTAAGTGTCCAAAGTGCTGTGATTCTTTAATTTAGTTACGCATGTCCTCTGGTGTGCCATTGCTGCACTTTCTGAGTCCAAGCTCTGTCTCAGAGTCATTAGTCTGTCAAATCTGATCACAGCCATAACACCCATACATACAGTTTCATTATGACTTCCACTTTCCAAGGATGTCATCATTTCTGATTTCCACTGTGAGTAATGGTCTGTAATTCTGCAGAGGAATCTCAGAGGGAAGGTCTTTGAGTCCAAAACTTGCCTAAAAATTTCAAACTTTTGATATGAAGAAAATAAATGAATATTTTTCTCTGTCTGTAATTGTGTCTGTAAGCTAAAGAAAAGCTCATAACTTCTTAGATGTATGATTACACTGTACATCTGGTATAAAACCCTAAAAACACCAGTGGAGCAGTGTGTATAGGTGTGTGTTTACAGTTTCAGAGCAAATTATATCCGTGACAGATCAAGAGTCTTTGGGTGGTGCATGGTCTTCAGTGTCTTAATTGTCTTAACTCGCTGCACCTGTGTATGCCGTTGATAAAAGGCATTCCTGTTGGGGCACACAGGAGGGTGGGCTGCTGCTAGAGATACTTTTTCTAGTTAATTAAAACCTCATTTTTCCGCATTCATGTAAAATTTTATTTCTTGTTTCAGGTCATAGGATTAACATGCAGTCACATGATAGATAGATAGATAGATA
Source organism: Melanotaenia boesemani (assembly GCF_017639745.1). Lineage (NCBI taxonomy): Eukaryota > Metazoa > Chordata > Actinopteri > Atheriniformes > Melanotaeniidae > Melanotaenia > Melanotaenia boesemani. Next base: position 13,102,706 of record NC_055682.1, on the reverse strand, counting down.
GATAGATAGATAGATAGATAGATAGATAGATAGATAGATAGATAGATAGATAGATAGATAGATAGATAGATAGATAGATAGATAGATAGATAGATAGATAGATAGATAGATAGATAGATAGATAGATAGATAGATAGATAGATAGATAGATAGATAGATAGATAGCACAAATAATTTGAAGTAATCATTTTCTGTATAACATCTGTCGCGTACAAATGTGAAGAAATTTAGGCACATTCTTCTTTACACCATTGTTTTAGTTCGATGGTGATGGCAGGCATTTTTTCATTCAAAGGCTTCTCCCTTTTTCAATCAAGTTTAGGTCTGGATCATGGCAGCACTTTGACTGTTGACGCATTCATTAGATTGTAGATGTACTGGTGTGTTTGGGGTAATTTCCATCTTGCACAACCCAGTTCTAGCTTTAGCAATCAGACAGATGGCCTTGTATTTGTCTCTAGAATATTTGGTATACAGAAGAGTTCATAGTCAACTCAATGACTGCAAGGTGTCCATGTCATGTGGCTGAAGGCCAAACCATCACCCGTCTATTACCATGGTTGAAAGATTATATGAGGTGTTGCTCATATGCTGTTTGGTTTCCATCAACATGGTGAGGTGCAATAAAATTAAACTCGATTTTGTTTGTGTCTCTCCAAAAGTTATTGTTACTGAGGTTTTGTGGTTTGTCCAAATGCATCATTGAAAATTTAAATCATATTGCCATGATTTTTTATTGATTTAAGGGACTGTCCTATGGAAATCCTTTCAAACAAGCCCTGCTTGTTCAATCTTTTTCTAATTGTTCTGTTAATAACTTTAACCTTTATCATGCTAATTGAGGTCTGTGAAGTCTGAGATGTAGCTCAGTTTCTCTGAGCATTACACAAACCAATTGTGTTATCATTGTGCCTGATTCCTGTGTGAGCAGAGGGACATTCTGAGCACAGACACATTTTTGCAAACACATTAGTTACAAACAAAGATCCTTTCTGTGCACATGCACAATGAATTTCTATGTTTGCTGCTATCTGTAGAGATGAACAACAATAAAACTTTGCCTCTGTGTCGTTCATCTTCTCCTTCATTGCTCTCTACATACATACATAGAAAGTAATTTTGTGTGCACAAAAATATCTTTCTTTGCTCAGATTAAGTTATTCTTTGCGCAAAACATTATTTGCTCAAAATGTAACTGATGTGCTTACAAAAATAATTTGTCTGCGCTCAGAATGCCCCTTTGCTCGCTCAGGAATGAGGCACAATAATAACACCATGCAAACTGATTCTTGGGATAAACTTCCTGGCTTTGATTCCTGTCTTGAATGTTTTCTATTTGTGAGTATTTTTTTTTTCTGTAGAATGATGAAATCTAAAAACTTTGCTCATAACTTTATGACCCTTCACAGATTGTTGGGCAGCGTATTTTCTTTTCTAAGATCATTGCTAATGTCTTTCATCGTGGCGGTGGGTCAATATACACGTAAATATTCCAGCAAACTGGCTTTTATAGAAATGCTCAGACTTGTTGACGAGCAGTTAATCATGTGTCTCTAGTCAGCAGCACTTGGCTTCTTATTTTCTATGCAGTATAGATAAACTAAGCAAAGTTTTATTAATTAAGAATTGACTTATGATAATATACCACCTGTTCTTACCCACTTGTGACTAACTTGACAATGGTGATCATTTTATTATATCCAGATTTGCAAAACCTTAGTTCACATACTGGTCTTTTTTAAGAGAAGACATAGTTATAAATAGAGCCAACAGTTTGCTTCTACTTTTGAGAAACTGGCAACATTCGGCTACTGATGATGACACTTTATCTATATGACCTTTAATTGATCAGTATCTGTACATTTTATTTAGAGCTGTTACTAGAGAATATGATATTTGCAAATAGTCAACGAAAAGTGATCTTTTGCAAAGGAAATATGGCTGAACATGCATCATGAAGTAAATAATCATCTGCCTGTTTGTGTGTGTGTATGGCTTGGTTGAATATATGTTGTGTCAGAGGATGGCCTCCTGAGCCAGGGCTTTATTTACTGGCTGGGTTTGGTGTGTAGTGGGAACACAGCCGCCACAGATCACTACACGACCTTAATTATGTTATCAGTCAACTCGGGTTGTAAATATCCAAGAGAATATTCTGGGCTCAGTGGAAAACCTGCTCTGATCACAAACACACGGAAACAACTCACAAAGTCTGTCAAATGCATCCAGTACTGTGGTTGCCAGTGGTTACAATCTATTTCTGACTGACGTGCATGTGATCAATATGTCTGAGGTTGCTTGTTTACTTTTTTACAAGAGCAATGCCAAGGTAGATTTTTAAAAAAAAAAGTGGGAGCAACAAGCGAAACAGTGTGGGTATGACGGAAAACACAGTTTAATCAAAGAACAAAGTAGCTTTTCAAGGATTGCTCTAGGCAGAGCCGCTATATCATAGATTTATCACACGCATGCAGAAACATCTCAGCTGAACTGACATGTCAGAGTCAGTATCCAGGGTGAAAAATATGGAACAAAGAGCATGGCTGTGTCAGACAGCCCCTGAGCATAGAGTTTGTATCTGTGGGATAAATAAACGTCCTGTGCCAGCGAGAGTTCAGGTTTGTTTTCAAAGAACGCTCAAGCCAAGATTGTTGTTTTGGCTCTGAGGGGCTGCTTGGACCCCTGCCGCAATAATAACTCACTCTGAAGATAACTTTCAATATTTTCACCTTCACCGCTGAACAGCAAACAACAGAAGGAGCTGGGTATAAGGTATCCCAGAGCACGCGATATTTGCCCCTCATCTGAAAGCAGTCAAGAGTTCAGACCAGATTTTAATTAAATTCAAGCCATTTATGATTCCTTTCTGAGGTCAGCTTCAGCTTAATAAGAAAAATGTGTAGATTTGATACATTGCAGACTGTGGATGAGTAAACATATCTTTCGCATTTGCTATCTGACACAAACTCCCTCTAACTGTCACAGTGAAGGCTTATCTGAAACTGTGTTTCGTCTTTGTCTTGATTATGCGTATTTGTCTCAAAGGTGTGTCTCTATGAGCATCAGGCTGTATTTTAGTGTTACTAACCTCGCTGCGGTATCTATGTAATTACATTGTGTGTGACCCTCTCCCATTCTGTGCTGTCCTGCCTAATTGTGGTTGTCACCATGACTTCCATTTAGCTCCAGATAAGAAACCGCTGGATACCGGTACATGCAGACTTAAGACCCTTTTCACACAGCGCACATCAGGAAGATAAATGTGTTTACTAATAACTCTTTTACAACCTCCATTTAGGCTGTTCAGTACATGCTGGCTGGTGAGTCATTCTATTCAGCACAGGGCTGGTCGAGGTGTGACATCACACTGTTGTCTATAGTTTATGAGAAACGACAGGGATGTGAGTATTTTGTGATATGTTTAATAGAGACAAACTTAGCATACAATTACACAGCCATGAAAAAAAAACATACATTATCATTTTCTTCTCTCCACACGTCTTAAGACATGCATCACACTGATAAGAGGTCTTAGCTACTTTATATATTTGCACATGTCTGCCACAAGTGATGGTAGTTATCATGAGTAAGGTCTAACTGCGAAATGTGCCATTAAACCTTGTGATTATATAAAGAGCCTTACATAAAGCCTGGAGTGAGCTAAAAATACCAAGCCCAGCAGTGTATCCCCATATATAGGTCTACCAGTGAATTATTAAGGACAATTGAGTTCTGACAAAAAATAAATAAAATAAAATACACAAATGTACACAACAACTTAAGTCAAGTATGCTTCCTGCCTGCCTGCCTGCTGAGATTTGAGGTCACCACTATAAAGTGGTTTGAGCAAAGTTTGCAGCTGCAGTTTTTAGTAGGCAGTAAAAGGCAGGGAGAGGTGAAACAGAGCCGGAGATAAGCACAAAGTCTGACTGTAAAAATAAAAAAAGGAGAGAGAGATAAAAGATAGATTTGAGCTTGTTTTAATTTTTCTCTTTGCTTCAGTTTGCTCGCTACAAATTTGTCTAATTCTGCTGAGGTAACAGCACATCTCCTCACCTTCGTGTTGTCCGAACAATTCTTGTAATTTTTTCTTTTTTTCCTCTACCAAAGAAATGGACAACAAGAGGAGTGTGTGTTCTCAAAGAAACTGCTTGACCTTGCTGTACAGGGAAAGAATTCATCAACTGTTGGCATTTTCTCAGCATGAGCTTTATTTATGCAAACATGAAGCTCTGCCCAGAGGCCACTGAGTCACATAGTGTTGGCTCATAAACCCATACAGCCACTTTACTCATTAATCATTACATATTTAGTCACACAGGTTATCTTTCTCTTTATTTCAACTTTGATCATTTAAGAACAAGGTACAAGAACGACATTGCCAGGAATGACAAACAAAAAACAATATAAAGCATGAAAATGTGTTACATGCTTTGATGGAGAGTCAGTGATCTGGAATGTGCTGGTTTATGTTTTTACAAAGATTCCTTCGGATTCCTTTCGGACAAACAATTAATAGCAAGGACCCCCATTAATAATAAGCACAACATTTTTACATTTTTACAGGCTCTATCCTTGAGAAATACCTGATTTCATACTTCCACAGTTTTATCCTGACACTGCTGCTCTGACCTAGAACAGAGCTCTCATTATTTCTGTCTCATCTTTCATGGTGTGTGTAAATTGTGAGTTGAGGACCCAAACACAGGCTCACAGGTAGACTCAGGTGGCTAAGAAGATAATAGAACTTTATACTAAAAAACAAATGCTATTGCTGTGGCAGGTAGTCCACAGATCCAAAACAGAAAGAGGCAGGAAACAGGTCCTGACACAGCATGAAGCCAAATAAACACACATGAACAATGATGATGATCTTGCAATAAAACCCTGGTATTACCAAGTTAATAAACAAATGAAAAGCAGGTGTGGAGCAATCACCATACAAAGTCCTGGGCTATGATCAGATTAACCACTCCTTCATTATATACTCTGTTATGCAGTGATTCAGCCTATTTGTTGCTCTTTAAAACAAAATGAAACTGTGTAGTACAATAGTCAACACGAACCATCATGAACTGCAGCCCTGAACTATGCTAAGGCTAGCTACCATTTACCAGCTAGCTGACATTTGCAGCATGTTTTGTAACTTCAACCCCTGATAATACCTGTTGATTAAATAATGCTCCTCAAACTTCCAAACCATTAAGTGGTTAATCTCATTTTCACAAATGAAATGCAAGCTTTAAGAAATCATTGGTAAAATTTGTACAAAAAACTCATTTGAAATGTTAGTTCAGTTTGCTTTTGAAATTTGTGCAGGCAAAATACAGCAAGAAGTGGCTTCTTTTTATTTTTTTTATTTTTTTTTTTGCGCTTATTAAATTGTTTTTGTGGGTATTATTAATTCATAATTATTAAATTGACTATAACAGTCATAGCTTTGTAAGACAGATGCAGGGCAGTTTTAAAAAGAATCAGTGTAGCACACAGAAATGTTCTCATAAAAATGTTTGTGTTGTGAAGAGGGATCTTAATTACATGTTCTCAACCAAAAACAACTAAATGCTGTATGTCACCTCTATTTTAAAATTTAATTATGCTGCATTTGTTAATGTAAAATGCAACTGTGAATATCTGGCATAATTAAGCACAGCATTTTGTGTTCAAAAAGCATCAGCAGCTGGCGACACCTATCACAATGTGAGTCCTCTATAGTGACACTACATAGAGAAGTGAATATGCTGTGGTGTAACGTAACAAGAAAAACTAAACAGAAGACAGAAAAAGTTTCAAAATTAAACAGGATGTAAAATGAAAACATGAAATAAGAAATACAAAGGTCAAAAACTAGACAAACAAAAGTAACTAAACAAAAAGTCTATATTACCATATAACATCAAGCTTTTGTCTTCTTTTGTTTTTTTTTGTTTTTTTTTTTTTTTTTTGTTCTTTTTTGTGCAACCGGAAGAAGTCTTCCTAAGTTGGTATTCCTGCACCTGAGCAGGAAGTGCAAACACAATAACATCCCAACCAGGAAGCCTGAACATAAAATAGGAAGAAATCTGTCAGCGCATGGTTTGGACCCCATCTTGAGCGTGTGTATGGGTTATTGTGAATAGTAAGTTGACCCTGGATGTGTTTCACATACCCAGAGGAGAACTGATGGATGGGATGGAACACTTGGCCAAACTTGAAAGCTCTCTTGCTAAGACCCCAATGGGTCTGTTTGTCGCAGCTCAAAACACTCTGTTTGACTGTGTTTTCATGTACAAAGTGGATGTGTGTGTCCCTGTGTGGATGAGTGTTTAAGTGCATCCTAAAACAAGTTTCTTACATCCAAGGGTTGTGGATATAGAGAGGTTCTTTTGATCTGGTTTGTGGTGATGCAAATGAGACATGCAGGGGATAGTCTGGAAAGAAACAAACTATTTTCTTATTTTCTTGAAATCAGTGAATACAAGTAATGTTTAAAGTATTTTTGATAATTCAGGCTTAATGAGAGACAGAAAAGCAAGATAGTTTTGTAGATTGTGATTTTATACTACAGTATTTAGAGAGTACATAAATAGCCAAAAATGAGTCACGCTAAAACTGTCCATTGCAGTATAAAACTAATTTAAGGCACAGGAGATTTAGAAGGGAAGAAGAAAACATTTTGGTAACATTTCAGGAACTATAATGGTTAGCAGAGTGGGCAATCCAATGAAAATTTCCATCTGGATCTCATCACAGGGAGGCAAAAAGTAGCTTGCTCAAGCTGCGGTGACTGGACTCAATATACACACAAAAATGACTCCTCCTCGGCAGGAAAGGGAAGTGGTGTGCAGCTGAAACATGTATGACAGTACCTAAAAGTAATTGTTACATCCTAAAACCATAGTTAAAAATCCAGGCTAACCGCCATGGCCATGTCCCTGTAGGGCCTGGCCTCATTGATATATAGTGTCATTGCATTAAATGTAGCTGGCTTATTTTAGAAAATTAGAGAAAACATGTTTACCATCTAACACTGGGTGCTGAGCTTAAGGCTCTCTCTATATGGATTTGCATTTGCTAGCAAAGCAAATATGAAAGGAGCACAAGATAAATGTAAATCAGACAAGTTTTTAAAGCAAATAAACTAGGTTCGCTCATAGGGTGACAGTATAGGCTGCACTGATAGAGATGGGAATTCAGTGGAAAAAATATGTGTCCCAATTAGAAAAAAAAACATTTGTTTAGGACATTTAAAAGTTGAAAATGGGGGGAGATCCTATTTAGGAAATACTATGATCTCTAGGAAGATCAGGGATGTTATAATCCAGTCAGCTATGTGAGCGTGTTGTTTGCTGAAACAGAATAGAAACAACTAGTGAATCACATTATTTTGAATTTCTGCCAGGTCACGTTAGATTTGTGAAGCAGTTCCTAATCCTCCTAAAGTACACACAACACTGCACACAAGTGTTAACCCTTTTTTGTGAATTAATGGCAAAGTTTTAGATTTTTACAGCTTCCACTCAGTTGTTCTTATTCACATTAGCTCAGTATAATCAGGAACACACTGGAGATTGAACCCATGTAGGCAAATTACTCTGGTTGAATACAAACCATCTGCAAGACACTGACTCAACACAACACATATTAACACAACTGCAAACTATTTATTTTGATTGATTTATTCTAAAGCACCAACTGATGCCATTTAAATGCATCAAAGCCACATTATGCATACATCTATGCACATATGCAAAATACATACAGAGAATGGCTAAAGATAGATTCCACAAATGCATTCCTCTGTAATCTTTAACAGAAGTGTTTGTGCCCACTCAGAAGCAACTGGCTGCAGCCACAGAGAGGAATAGCTGCTGAAAGTGGACATTTCTTGGGCAGATATTAGAGGATAGAAAACAAGACAGGTGGAAAACATCAGCTCAGTTTGGTCTTTACCCAGCCACTTGACTTCAAACACTGAACTCTGCTCTCCTTTTTTTTTATGGAAAGCCCTTAGAGAAAGATAAGAAATTAGATAGTGGAGAACACACTGAATTAGGCTTGCAAAGAGGGCAGAGTCTTTGCTATATGTAAGAGGTGGTGAAACAGACTTGAGTAAGGGGAGGAGGACAGTTGCCCCCCTCCTCGACAGACTACCTCCCTGACAGAATAATAATTGTATGTATCATCAAAGAGTTCCTTCCTACTTACTTGCTGCTTGCTATAATTAGACTCCCGCTCTCGCTGGCAGCCACCACATACTTTGGGAGCTCTCTGCCTAGAGCTGCCACAGATACACATTAAGATTTGGAGCTCCCCCTGCAAAGGAAAAGTGTGGGAGCAGCTAGTTGATGGGAACCTGGTAAACTCCAGATCAGCGCTGTTCATCAGTCATTAGGAGGGTAAAAGAACTGCAGTGTGAGGTTGAAAAACACTCAGCTAACAGCCACACATTTCCAGTCGCACATACTCAATCGAGCAGCCCAATCTGACCCTCATAACTCATGCATCCACACACACACACACACCTACACACCCCAACACATACAATTCAGATCTATAAAGAGGGTGGAACAGCTCTACAATTTCTAAAACTAACTGTGAGAGCAGCAAAAGAGTAAATTCCCATGTATTTAGTGTGATTCTGTGTATGTGTATGTAGGTGCATGTGTACACGTGCACTTGTGTGCGAGAGAGAGGGGTGGAGTCGAGGCTTTTCTGCAGAGCAAAAGCAAACAGCCCATAAAGAGGCCCTGCCACTCTCCCATTTCAATGTAAATGAGTCTGACTCTGTTAGGAGGTTAAAGAACTCTCTAGGGGCCTGGCGACTAGCACCGCTGGGGTCACACATGCATGCTCATGCACGCAAGCAGAAACACACAACACACAGGGCACAAACATGCATACACGCACACAGATTCTGAGGCAAGAGGCCCAGATAAAGAGCTCAGAGAGCCTGTCAGAGTGTCAGCTCCCATTAGGCCAAAGGCTGTTGTGTGTGTGTGCAGGCAGGCGTACTGCTTTTTACATTTCATTCAGCGCACACACTCTTTTTCTCACACACACATTCTCCATGAGCTGCCCCGCCTGGCTGACATGCTGTTTCAGACAAGACACACAAAAGACAACGGAACCCGCCTGAAAAGACAAACATCTCCTACATTTCCTACATCACACACAGCGGGAAAAAAAGAGAGAAAACAAAACAAGTGCTAAATGATTTTAGATGAGCAGAGGCTGCGCTGAAAAGTGTGGAAGCTTTGGAGGATTCCTTACACAATTAACCTCTCTTGTGTGGAAGAAAGGAAACTAGTCTGGCAGTAATTTAGTGACCTTTCATGTCAGTGTTGTTATATTTTGTACGGTGTTATCATGTGTTATTATAGCAGAAAGGAGAAAGGCTCAAAACACAACACCCTGACTTTTTGTAGCCAGTTAGTTGTGGGGCCGTAAGGATACAAAGGAACAAACACAGGGAAGAGGACTCATTTCCCCCCACAGAACCTTCAAAACACAGGCTATTTCAACATGAGGAGGAGAAGTCAAACAACGGCTTAAAAGGGGAGAAAGACATCGTAAAAGCACATAAGAAAGGAGAAAAAGCTCTTCTAATCCCATTTTCAGCCCAAACTCCCAGAAATGACGTACACACCCATATTACTCCAATCACACATGCCCTGACTCAGCTGACTCGGGTAGGTGTGTCAGTGATGCAGCCTAAAGCGCTGGCATGCTGGGGCAGCAATGTCATCTTACTTAATCCAGAGACTTGATGCTAAACAGAAAGGTTTGAACAACTGATGTTTTTTTCCTTATTTATTTATTTAGATTTTTTGGATCCTGATCTTCATTGTGTCCTTTTTGTCTTCCATCTTTACCTTTCATGTCTGGAGTACTGGCTGACAGCTGTTGCTAAAAACAGTCATCAAAAAGAAAAAGCATATGCTTGATCCAGGGGAACTCCAGCCACCACAGAACATTCACCCTATACTCATACAAGGCTAGTCATGCTACTGACACACAGCTCCATCTGCGTCTCCTGCCTAACCACTCCTTTGGTTCAAAAGATTGTAACCACAGCCCAGACCCCCTTGGGCAAGAGACTGAATCACAAGCACTCAGTCACAACCTTTTTTTCATACACAGACTCAGATCTCACTTTTCACCCACATGTCTCCTCATCTAGTCTATGGATTTGCCACATATCAGTCATGCCACTGCTTGTACACACAGGCAGATCGACAGACAAACAGAGGTGCAAACACGAAAACAGACAAACTGCTCATTACCGAATTAGTACTGACGACATGCTCACAAAGGCTGAACGATATGCACAAGTTCTATGAATTCATCAGGACCCCGCAGGGATAAACCTATATGTTTAGGAGGCTTAGGGGTCAAGTTAGCCAATCCTTCATCTTACTAATACACAAACTGGCAATGTATTTGAATGTGTTTGAGAACTCTGGCACTCAAATTAAAGAGCTGCAGCAATGAAGAGCCTATATATATCTGTGAATATAGCTTATATAACTTCAAAACTACCAAAAAGAGCCTGAGGTTATTTCATGAAGTTAAAAAACATTCATATAGAAAAAATATATTTTGTACATTAGTTTAAGAAGTGGTTTTTCCAACATTTTCTAATATTATGACAAATGTTCCTGGTGAGTATTCATCTAAAGATATATAAAGGTAATAACAGACAATAGTGGTTGAAACGCTGCTTTGTTGGTCAAATGACAGCAATTTTTATCAGGTGATGGTTCAGAATTTTGCCCTTTTTTTGTCTATTTTGAAGTCAGACATGACAACATTTGAAGAAAAGGGTGGAGCTGTAGAATAATGCGTGAAAGCTGTGAAAGTGTGAATGTGTGAAAACAGGCTTTTTTTTTTATTTGTTTTGTTTGGACTTTGCTTGGGTTTGGCTTTTATGGATGTCAGCAAGGATCCAATTAGAGTGTAGCTGTTATAATCAAAATGTTAAACTTGGCAGGTATCTGCAAGTTATTACAGTGATTTTTTTTTTTTTTTTAACTCGCCCACACTCTACCAGCTCTAACATCCCTAACCTTACTGTCACAATACCTGTTGTCACAGCTATTGGGCTTTAAAAGCAGGGATGAGCTTCAGCAAAAAAAAAAAAAAAAAAAAAAAAAAAAAGGCTTTCATTTAGCTCTGTTCAGAATAAGGGCAAGGCTGTTACTGTGGAAAAGTATTAAGTCAGCAATATTTTCCTCTCAGAGAAATGAGAAAGCCCACAGCACCGGCCAGCAGCATCCCTGCCTATGACACACTGATAATTGTTTTGAGAGTGCCTGTCGAGAGTGTCTGTCTCATCTCCATAGCATGATACGGTATAGCTGATACCCTGATCCACCAAAAAATGGCTCTTGGAAAAAAAAACACAGACCCCCCTCTGTGGATATACACACACATAAAAATACACACATACCTTTTTGCCAATCAGCATTCAACTAACACATACGCCACTTCCCTCTTTCCCTCTGAAGAGGACGACTTCTGTGTCTGTAGGGCTGATAATTCAGAGAATACCCCTATGGGTTGCATTTCACATTTTAACAAACAACTTATAAGGTTGCATGAATTGGTGGTGAAATTGTTTTGTTGAGGACAAAATATTTAATCCTTTAATGATTTAGTGTAAAAAATAAAAACAATTCCATAAACAATGCCTGTTTGTAGAAAGAGAAAACAGAGATGTTAGGAGCATGAGAAGCTGAGAAATGGGGACCACTGATGCGGCAGGGGTTGGGGGGGTGTCTTTATTTAATATGCAGGAGGACCTCATGTCTATAGCCCCGGGTAGGAGAGAAACACACAGCTAAGCTACTTCAGCACTCCATCCACCAGGAAAAGTGCAGAGGAAGGATTTTCCCTTTAATGGAAGCCATTAATTATCATATACCCTTATAACTTTGCAGTCATCACTATCTGAAGTCAAATCCCTTCGAAGGAAGTGTACATTGTCACAGAGAGGGATTTTCTTGTCTGTAAAGAGTGCATCTCTCTGTCTGGTGTGCACTTAATGGCCTGTACACACTCCGGAGCTGTCTCATGGAGCTGACTGATGTTATCAACAGATGAATGGTCATACAGGCTAAAGGTCAAGTCCAGCTCCGTTGTTTTCAGTCTGAAACCCAGTGTGCACACTCTGCTTCCTCTCCTCTAATCCTGAGCAGCTGGATGCATAAGCTTACATTCACTTCTGTGTATGAGGCTAACAGAGAAGTCAAGGTGGATGTCTGAGTGTTGTGTTTTGTGGGGCTACTACAGCCAGATGACTAAAGAGAAAAATGAGCAAGGTTTACTTCATTTAAATACAATCTACCTGTGGGAGACACAAGACCTTATTTTTATTCAGGAGCAGCTGGCATCCAGCAGAACAGAAATCTATGGAAATATTCATTTGGCACAACAGGAAGGAGAAATCAATCTTCTAAAAACAGAGCACTTAATAGAGCTCCATTAAACCGACTATAAGAGCTAAACACAAACGGCCACTCCACTGCAGGGAGGGCACAGAGAGGACACACGGTTTTCACCAGGATACAATTTAGACTGAATAAAGTCATGCTCCATTTTCAGCCAGCCCCGACAACTGCTTTTTTAAATGACACCTGATACCATCATAGCTCCAATGTTCCCCTTACCCTCATCCAGCAAGAGACACACAGGAAGAATGGCGAGCGTGGGAGGGAGACGAGAAATCGTTGAGTGCTGTTGAGGAGGAGTGTGTGAAGGGTCAGACGCCAGGGCTGCAACATCTCCATCCCACCACAACACACAACTGTCACCAAGTGTGTGTGGTGGTGTGTTTTACACTCCACCTGGCATGTGTCGGTCAGAGTGAAAGTCTCAGACGGACGAGGTGTTGCAGTCGCTGTGAAGTGGTGCAGCTGCAGCGGCAGTAACAGATGTCATGAAGTCTTCATGAATGAAGCTGTTGTAAACATTAATCACAGTTTACAGACTAACCTCCTGTTTAACTTGGTTTTACCTGCAGTAAAGTTTTGAATTAGTCGCACTCTTTAGTTCAGTGGACTTCATAATGACAGTGTTTTGAAGATTTTGACGCAGAACTAACAAAAATTTGTGGATAAATATTGAAAACGACCTAATTTATTCATTTTATTGTTATTAAGCAGATAGTTGTAAGTAGCAAATATCTGTCTTATTTCTGGTATCTATATGCAGGTTATTCAATTATTTTTGTAATTTCTTGAGATAATCAGCTTTGGTTCCTACGCAGCTGAAACAGATACTAATATGAGAGTGTGAGGTGATTACAGCATTTAAATATGTTTAAATTGTTGATGACCAAGAACAGAAAACTTTGCTCTTCTTCTAGAGGCCACAAAAACAAAATGACATCATTTTGTTGGTTTGGGTTTTGCAGCTTGTTCTCGACGCATCAGCCGGGCAGAACTTTTCTACTATTTGGTAGAGAATTTGAAGTAGGCGTATGAAGTAGAAAGTTTTTAATGATGCAAAAAATTCAACAAGGTTAAACAGATTTTTAACTAACAGCTGGTCGGATGGACTGCTTCGGTCACAGTAGCTACAGAATGAATGAGGACAGAAAGCATAGTGAAAAATCATTAAAAAAATCAGAAAATTCAAATTTATTTCCTTTTTATTTCACAGCAGTTGCATCCATAAGCTCTAATCAAAGCTTTAAACCTTTATTTAGCAGGAAGATGCCACATCACCAGATTTTGTGAAAATGCAGCTGAGGTACAGTTCCTCTTTGCAGCATGTCTGTGCACTGGACTTCAGACCACTGGAAACATAGACAAATACAGTCTGAAGGAACATTTTGACAGAAACTACTTTAAAAAAAGGTCTTAGATCCTGAAAGTGTGAGGCTGTAAGTGGAGGAACTGAAACAAGAAACTAAAAAAAAACTTATTCAATGGCAAGAAACATGCTTTTTGCCGGTTTTACAAGAGTTGAACACATATAGCCAAGTCCTGATAAGATTTTTACTACTAGTATAGTATTGTTGTATGGTTCACCCAATAAGACATGTTCTTTTTGTCATCTGTGAGGTTTTTGGGTCCTGGTTGGTTCACATTTCACAAGTACTCTACAGCAGGAGTTCACATTAAAATACTTTTCACCAAACCTAAACACCAGTTCAGATCACTGATGTGTGTCATATTTACAGCTCTCATGTAAATAACCTTCTCATTAATCCCTAATGCTACAATATGAGAAATTTTTGCTTTCTATTGAAGTGAGCTGACCGTTTCGCTCCATGTTTTCTCATCTTGCTGAAAAAAAGAGCCTCTTGCCATCATTTCATCCAAATTCTGCTTGATCTCTCTTTCTTCAACATGCTCTTAGTCATGTTTGTAGTATGTTTGTTTGTTTCATTATCTGGGATTTCACACAGTCTCCCCTCACCCCATCCCTTGCATTCTCATTAGCCTCTTTCACAGATCAGTTCCGCCATATGGCCTCAACGATGAGGCCTTCTTTAAGCCATCGTTGTCCATTCACAAATGAACCAAACAAGCTGGCCTAATCCTGCACCACTATGTTTTTTCTTACATTGTCACAGCACTATGGAATCAGAGATGCTGTGATGTGAACTATGTGGTGTTCAAGTGCAGCACAACGTATTAAATGTGTGTCTGATATATCCAGAGTTAGCCATGATTAGCAAAAGGTGTTACGCAAAAAGATCACATGATTTTAAAATTGAGGCAGGTCCGCTCTACCTCTGTTTTCACTTCCTGTGCTGGCTCAGAGGTGTGTTAAAGATGGTTCAACTTTGAATCCACATTCCACCTCTGCCCATTCACAAACCACACTGATCTGCAATAAATGCACATCAATCCCAGTTTGAAAAGTCACGTGAAAATGGCTGTAGCTCAAAAACTCCTTCCTCCACTGACTGCTAAAACTGTCTGGCATGCTAAATCTCATTTGTAGGGTGCTGGGACAGTTCTGCAAGCCTTAAAATGATGTTTGGTGATGGTTTTGGTAGAACAACCGATTTCCCTTAAATCTGGAAGGAATCTGAGGAAAAAAATCCTGAAGATAACTGTTTTTGTCTAATAAACAGGGCAAAGTGAGGTTTTGTTTGTTTCTTCTTGTTCAAGATTTTTAGTTAGCAATCAGTATGCTATCCATCATACTAGGCATTCTTCATCATTCGCTGCGTTTCCATTGACAAATATTTTATTGATTGGACTGAACTCAAACTGATCAGCTATGTTTACATAGATGTAGATAAAATGATCTGATCAGTTGTGTGTTTACATGATGGACAAATATAATATGATCGGAACTTCGGACATGTGCAATTCATACTAATTCGGAAGAACATTTCCCTTTTGACCATTAAGATGCCCAATAATCCTTAACTCCTTCAGTTTCCAACAAAAACAGTCCTGTTAACCCCCATGTGGTTAAAGTATGTGAAGAAACAACATCCACAATAGATATGATCTTCGTCGGATTAAAAATTCTTTCAGATCAAGGCTGATCGGATAAACTGAGGTGTTTACATAATGGATTTTTACTCTGACTGGACATTCGATCGGATCAAAAGTGCTCCCTGTAAACACAGCTAATGACAGCCTGTACTGAGCATGATCTCAGAACCCTTTGGACCTTTGTTCATTCACTTTTCACAATCACAAATCAAAGAATATTGCAATATTGGATTTTCTTTGAGTGACACTTCAAAAGTTTCTATCATTTGTATTTGACATTTATGTGGAAAAAGAGCTGTTGGCCGTCAGATTACCTAGTTTTCTATGGAAATTTCTAATGACGAAATAGTTCTTTAGAATTTCTTCCTACGGATGAATGACATATCCATCTAATCTAATCAGAACATGTTCGTGTTTGTATGTTTTTATAAACTTGTTTAATGGCCAATTGTGGATTTGATTTGAGTTTGGCAATAACATAAATTGATGACACATATTTTAGAAAATTTTTAAAAGAAATGCATGATTTAGCTTCATCTCTGCTTCATCTACTCCTCTGTTACTTGATCCCCTGAGGATGTCTGGCAGAGAAGCTGAGAAGCAGAATCTGAAGCATGTTGGAGCTGGTCAAACCCCCAAGCGTGTAGGCAGGAAAGAATTAACCCTGAAATGGCTGGTTGGAGATCTGGGTGAGTGCTGCAACATGGGTCTGAGTAGGAAAGATTTCCCTGTTGGTGTGTGTTAATTAGGCTGAAGTTAGTGGGGCCTGCTACAGCTTGTCTGATGGCTGACCTGGAGAGATTACCTTCTCCAGCTGCTCCCGTTCCTGCTGCCTCTCTCCTAATGCCATCGTTATTAAAGGGACAGGTGACATTGGCGCTATCTCTCACTTGTCACAGTTGGGCCAAAAGGTTTGACACAGCCAGCAGTAGATAGAGCAGGATCAATGCCAGATCATTTAAGCAGCAATAAAGTCATGGAACACCCAGCATTTTTACACAACATTCCTGACAACAGTGATACTGCAAATCAGTCATCCTGTATTTCACTATTTCACTAGATTCTGTCTGTGCACGTTGTCAGGGAAGGAGGGATAGTGAACCTAATAAAAGCAGTAAATGGAGCAGATACACTGGGCAGAGTCCATGGCGAGGAATGGTGTAGCAGGCGTGAGAGAGCATAGTATGATGTGGGTGTGAACATTAACATTTGCTTTTCATCTGAAAGCATTGGCATTCGTACAAACAGTTGATGTAAATGTCATAAGAGCAATGGACGGTCCAGTGAATTCCAGCATACTAGTCCTCCTTGTAAAACCCACCATTTGCTATTGTCATGCAGGCGAGGCAATTCTTGTCATCTGAACTCACAAGCAACCATACAAAGACACTAACAAACACATCCCCACCCACCCTGCTGAGTGTGTGTGTGTGTGTGGACACCTGGTCTGGATGTAGAAGCCCACAGCATTCCTCAGATCTGGGAACTTAATTCCCTAGATTAGCCTTTACAATCCACTCAAGGGTTAATCAGCATGTAGCATCACATCCCGCCAGTGCACTTTTTATGTGCATCCACACGGGTAAAAACCTGCAGAGATATGCATATATCCCCTAAAAATACATCTTAAACCGTTCTAGAAAGATAATTGTTACTGTCCACTAAGCAGTTTTCTCAGCAGTTTGTTTAGCTAATAGAATATAACCCATGTGTTTGCCCTTTAAAAAAAGTTTGTTTGCCACCTCTAAGAGACAGAAAATATGCCATTTGCAGCATTTATGGTGTTTTGCTGACATGAAACATTTGCTCACCCTGGCCTGTAGAGAAAGTCCTGGATAAAAGGCTTTTCCCTTAAACCCCCGATAGTCTCAGCGCCAAGGAGGACTTAACTGGCGACTCGCAGCAAGAATGGGAGGTAGGATAGGGCTGGGGCTTAAGAGTAGTACTGGGGTTGGATACGGGGTAGGTAAATATTTTGGCCAGCAGCTATTTAGGTGCTCTGTTTTAGGAATGGGCAATACCAAGTTTTCCTGTCAATACAATACCATTAGATTATGGTACTTTTCCCATCGATACTGATATTGATACTTTTTGTCCCTTAAAGGAATATCATGATTGTCCAATAAGGCAATACGGACTATAATACAACTCAAGAACATCTTGAAAAAATGTGAACTTATACTGATGGGAGTATATGGGAGTAATGGGAGTAATAGCGTTAAAATTAAATTTTTTCAGTAACGGGTAATCTAACTAATCAGCTGGGTGGATCTGTGGCTATCCAACTAATTGCCCTTATATGTTAAGAGACCTCCAATGAACACTGTTGCACTTTGCAGACTACAACCTGAAAGAAATGTGTACAGAATTATGGCTCTAATATTAACTTTTTATTATTTTTATGATCAATTTTGTCCTGAAAGATCCATGCATCTTTTGTTTTGGTAAAGCATCTTTCCCCCAGCAAACGCTTTCCCCTCCGCAAACTCCTCCTCATCACTCATCATCGCTTCTCCCCAAGTCATCACCCGGCTGTGCAGCCACACACACAAACGACCAGGAGACGCGGTAACTGCGAGTCCGGAGAAAACAGCAGACGAGTTTTCATCTGGAACCACAGACATCACATTTCCCTCACAGAGCTAAAACACAAGAATTTTATCAGAAATGTTTTTATAGTAATGTGCCCAACACTGCTGATGAGTAAATTAAACAAAAAAGATCAAGTAAATATTTTTTTAAATAATAAAATAATTAAATCCAGGTTAATATAAAATTATTCACATTCATTAAATGGAAAATTCAAAAATAGAATACATAAAAGTAATATGATAAATATAATAAAACGTAATGCACAATAACCTGCATTGAACCAGTAAAATAGCAGCATCATCATGACATCTGATGGGTTACCATAATCATGTGAGACAGAATGAATACACTGTGGTTGGGCTCTGCATGCTATTTTATTGCCTAAAACTCTCAGTTGTGAAAACAAATAATATGTTTCGTATCAGGAGACTGGTATCTAGAATACTCAAAAAAAAGTATAGACTCCAGAGTATCGATGCACCCGTCCTTACTCTGACAGGCTGTGGTTGGCTGACTAGTCGGCGTTCTGGAAGAAGGCTTACAGGTACATGACGCAGGATATCACTCAGCAGAAAAAGATGGGGCAGACTGTTCTTGCTGTGTGGGTGGGTGCAGTTGGCTTTGGGGCCCTGGAATGGCACCTTGCAGCTGCCCTCTGAGTGTCTGTCTGCGTCCGGTGGTAGAGTCAGGGAATGCACCAGTTACCTCCCAGCACAGGCTCCTACACACAGCTGCTCGCTGCACACTCGGTGCCACACACAGCAACTGTGACAGCAAAACTTTCATAGTGTATGACAGTTAATTTAGTGAAATTACAATAAAGTTTTTAAATGTTTTTTTTTTCTGATTAGAAAACATAGCTTGTGCAGTTATTCTGTTTATTTCCAGAACCAGTAAAGCTGTGCAGACATGACAAAGCTCCACCGTTGACTTAACATTGCTCTAATTTCCATGATCCTGACGTGTAATTTTGAACAATTGCGTGCCGCAAATGCTTCACTGCTATGTTGGGGAATTTATTAACATAGTTACAGTGATGAATTTTAACTGAGATGTTGGGAAATCAATGCTGTAATGACGAGTATAGTTTGTGGCAGGAAGCATTTATCATTATTAAAGGGTAAAAAAAAAAACTTTTGCCCCTGAACATTAGGTTTCCTCCCACACACAGTGAAAGTCAGTTTTAGGTGGGGCCACCTTCATTGCTAGAAACATTGCCTTAATGGTGTCTAGATGGTATTACATTATAAGTACCTCATCCTTCATATTATATCTAAAACAAGGGGGCAACTGTGTTGCCATCAGCTCAAGTTCAGGAACACATCAGCTGTACCATGCGAGTACTTTGATAGTCAACCAGATTAAACCAATCAGACAAGAAATGATGTGGGATCAATAAGTAATGAGTCAAAAATGTCATGTGTGCCACTCAATCATCCAAATTTCACTGAAATAGCCGCAGCTTATCAGAGGCTACAAAATTACACAGCAATGACTATGAATATGATTTGCATTCTCATTTTCTCCAAGAAAATTCAGATAAACACAGTTACATTAAATTAGAAATCATTTCGAACATTTCTGTGCATTTCCTTGAGCAAATGTGGCAGTCATCAGGATTACATCAAGGCAAGCTAGATGTTGTAATTTCCTTAAATTTAAAGCAGAAAACAACTTATGACAAAACAGATTTGCTCTTCTCGCTGCCTCAGTATAATTTCATGAAAAAGCTGAAGGAGCAATACGGGCAAAGAGAGCACAGGTCATCTCACTACAAATTACTGATATATGTTTCAATCCCACCTCCAGTCGGAGCATTTAACTGTTGGCTGTAAACCTTGCCACCTCCGTCTGACCTTTGCTGAAGATGAATATTCTATAAAAGTAAGTGATGAAGTTAATGATGGAATTATCAATTCTATAATCTGAGTCACGCAGCTTGTCTAAAGAGCTGTAATAACTTCGAAAAGGTTATGAACTATCGACTCAAACTAAAATTGTTCAGTTTCATCTCAATTTCTGTGTTAGTAAGGATAACTTATATTGAAACACCACAGCTAAAGCTTGTTCTGTATGATCATTGTTTTTGTCTGAAAGGGATTTTCTTTTTTATTCATTAGAGAGGAAAGGCATTGAATATTTGTTCTTCTGAGAGGGGATTTGAGGGCCAGAACTGCTAGCACATGTTTTGTTGTAAAGTCTCTGATGACTGACTGCAATTTGTTTGTGTTGAACAATAGCAAACAACAGTGATTATGTATCACAGGAAATTTAAGATGCAGTGTTTAGTGAAACTTCTCAACATGAGGAAATGCTACAAATACATAATATGTGCAAATAAATGCAACCTAATTATATTTGATGGATGATTTGAATTTATCTCAATTAATTTATCTGTCTGCAAGATAACACGTAAATTACCAGGCAAATTTCCAATAAAGGTCTCCTGTATAAAAGGCAGGTGTAGTGGCACAAATGGCTAACTGCAACCAGAAGTGTGTGTGCTTTAGGCGCTGCAACTGTAACATGATGACTGATTGTTACACAGAAGATCTGAGAGGTGCTCATCTGGAAAAGAGCACACACTTTCATAAAGTACCTGTCCAGGTGATTGGATGAAACTTTGTTTACAAATGAGGATTCCTTAAACTATGCCAAAATAAATGACCTCAACTTTCCTCCATGTTGGATTTTATGACTCTTTAAGTTTCTCAATATAGTTACCAAATAATGTTTGCTTTTAAAAAAAACTTTGTTCTCCACAAAGGCTAATAAACTGAAGATAAGGTAATATATCAGTTACAATTTAGGCCGTGTCCACAGAGAGACAGGTGTAGGGGTATCGACTCCATGTTCGATGCTCAATCAGATTAATGTTTCATCCATATAGAACCGTCGTTATGGGGACCAAGTATGCACGCTTTTTTTTTAAACCGTGAAAAACAACTGAAAACCCCACTCTTTTGTTCCCATGTTTACAACTCATGTGGCCAACCCCTCACAACAGCGACAACAATGGTGGATTAAGGTGTTGCATTTGTCTTGCAGAAGCTACCTAGCATGACTTGGCTTTTACAGTATTTTTTGTTTTACTTTTAACGTTTATATATATATATATATATATATATATATATAAACAAGAACATCCACATTAATTGTCATGGGCTATGTTCCAATCAGCTTAAACACTCTCAGAAACCCCAAACGTGAAGCTAATTTAGTCTGATAGCGCGATAAACATCTTGGCAGCCTGAACATACACACAAGCTTAAACTCTTGATAGCTTGATGATACGAAATAAACACTACTCACAGACATTGCTTGAGCAAGAGGAGAAAAAATAGTCCGAACTGAGGAGCTGACAGCTATAAGTGCTCACAAAACAGGAGCTGGAAACTGAGTGCTAACTCCCCTTCCCGGTTTCCCAGCATGCACTGCTCCCAGATTGCTTTAACTAAATCTATCACACTGAACTGAATAAACACACTTTACTCGGAGCATAACATTAATGTCTCCTTATTAGTTCCTCACATACTGTAGGAGGTCCAAAAGCCAAGAAAGGTCAACCAGTCATGGGAAGAAACTACTGGCTTTCATGAAGGTCTGCACTCTCTATGCTTGTCACTTTATCAATGTGAAAAATAAATGCTTTATATATATATAATTATAAGTATTGATATAATTTGGGGATATTCTGATTTAAAAAAAAAAACATTTCTTGGAAGGTTTGTGTATATTTTTAAGAAGATTAAGTAGCCAAACTTCCTTTTAAATAGTATACAATACCGATCCGCTGCTGTGTTCCAATAAGCGCTTTTAGGTTTCTCTGATAAGTGTTTCAAGTTATCAGCCTTTAAATGATCTGTTTATCTTAAACTGCATACTAACCTTGTTGCAGGCCTAAACCTGCTTTTAGAAATTTAGCTGCTTCAGTGAAATTCGATGTGGTATCAATTGCAAGGAAAGTGTTCCAAGTATTGTATGTTTCTCTACGTTTTAGCACGCCATTTGGTGTTTACTCTAATCCAAAAAGCTGAGCGCCAGAGTGAGTGAACAGATTTTTGACATGGGTGGCCCTGATGGATCAAGCTGAACTGGGGATTTAGAGAAAAGGTCTGCATGTATATTGGAGGACCCAAAGCTTCTCAACACGACTGCACAGTCAGGTGACAAATGGTGCCCCAGTCCAGCCGACTGCCAGAAATGGCCTCTTAATCAATCAGGGGTCATCGTGTAGGCTCAGTCCAGACTGTCTCCACAGTGAGAGGCAGCCATCTGACGGAGCATTTAATGCCAAGCCAAGAAGCACACAAGCCTTTCTGCTAGTCAGTAGGACTGTCGCTGGTGTCTGCTTTTTTCATGTTTTTTTTTTTTCCAGCTTCAACTTGGGAGATGGATTTTTATATTCTTAAGTCCTTTGGTCCTTTAGTCCTTTAGATTAGCTGATGGAAAATTGAAATGGTCACAGTGAAGCATTTTCTCTCCCTCTGACCTCAGCCCTAACCTTAAGTCTGCAGCTCCCATGCCCAACACACGGCCATCTGTAGCCACATTTCAGGCAGTAAATAACAAACTGGAGGGTAGCACACCTCTCTTGTACGCCCAGCCTAAGGCCAAGCCCACACATTCTCCTCTGCACCCTTGGGCTCACCCGTACACACCCCTCTGGGTTGACCTGAACACTGCGGGGTCCCTGAGGGAGCTTATCAGGCTTTGGGAGTAGCACAGGCCGTCTGTCTTCTGTCCACCCCTCCACCATCCATGCACATAACTCTACTCTCCCACCATCCATCTCTCCATCTCTCAACATCAACACATTCATCTGTCAATTCTCACTATCAGTTTAAACCTCCCAGACTTAAAGATTTTTGTCATTCACCCATCTGCTTCACTTTTATCACGGCTATGTTTATAATTTGGTCATCGTCTAATCATCTTGCCCTTCAGGGGTCAGAAAATCATGGTTATGCATGTTTCAGAGGACAGACTAGGCTTCACAGACCAAGTAGTAATACACCATTGACAGGCCTTTTCATTTTTAAAACCTTATTCAAACACCCAGACTATGAAATGTGTGTAAAGGGCAGCTTTATTAATCTCAAAGGGTAGGTAAAAATGTATTTTAATTTGCTGAAAGTCCAGTGTGGGAAAATAAAAAGACAATTATATGACTGTTAAAGATAACAGTCATGCAGCAATAGCCATCAAAAGCTACTGAAACGCTATCACATTGCCATTACACAGCCAATAAAGCTGTCCATAAGATCAATCAATAGGCTCACCAATAACCACACACCCACAAATCCATATATTTATTCATTCACTCTGACAGTCAGGACCTGCATCTGGCAAACCTTAGACACATTGATCCATCTGATATATTGTCGCCTACGTAGAATCTCATGCTGATTCAATCCCCATAGGATACAAGAATATGGATGAGCATCACAGGACTGACAAAGGCTCTAAGTGGTTAGAATGAACAATGAAGACAATGACTAAAAATCACATGAACAAAATTAATTATATCAACTGAGATAAGCCCAATGAGACTGGAAAAATATTGACAACTACTCTATGTAGTAGCTTAGGAAAAACATCTGCTCAAGGAAAAGACAGAATATGGAGAGGTGATAGAAAAAAAAAAAAAAAAGGAAGAGGGTGGGACAAGAGCGGACAATGACATACAAGATGTGCCAAACCAGGATCAGACAGATCAGCACTGTTTCCTATCCAAGTATTGAGATGCAGATCCCACTCTTGCAGCTCATAATAGGGGCTGACAGGAGTGTGTGCTGGTGTTGGTGAGGATGCTCATACAGGAGCGATTCTCACACATCTGCTAACCTGCTTCTCTAATGGGGTGCAAATGGGCTCCTTTGTCTGGCCTAGCGGACCTGGCTGGAATGACCTGTCACGTTCAATGACAACTTCAGCTTCGCATGCAAACGGGAAGATGCTCACACTGATAAACTGCTGTTTACGTATACATGTAGAATGCCTAATGCCTATGTATAGAGCTACCAGTGAAAAAAGGTGCAAATTTAACATTGCAACAGAGGGTTTTGTGTTTATAGTGCAAAATAGGTTTGTTTTTTGTTGTTTTTTGTTTGTTTTATTTTGTTTTTTGTACATTAAACTAGTTTTAGCATGTAATCTTGATTAGAATTCCTGTTCAAACTGTACAGTTTGATTATGTGTTTAAAAAAAATCAATTGCAAGATGCTGCACTAAATCACAATATTTGTGCCAAATCTCCTCCTTAAATCCAAACATGTCCAAAGCTGTGTTTAACTAGGCAGCTGACCACAACTCAGCTGAAATGATTTTAACTAGGCACTCTTTTCTGTGTTGGGGGATGGGGTTTAACATGGGAAGTGTTGGGGGGGGGGGGCTATAGGGTCACACACAGGAGGAGAACCGAGAGGGAAAGAGAGGGAAGGATGTGGGGGGGGGGGGCTTTTTCTCCAGGCTCGAGGAAAGAAAGGAAGGAAGCCAAAGCAAGGAAGAGAGAGAAGCCCAATCCAACCGAGGAGAGATGGATGATGGGGGGAGGGACTGGAGCAAGAGCGCTGCTTATTGGTAGGCTGTGGTCCTCGCACTGGATGGATTGACTTAGCACGGGTCGAATTACACCATTTGCCGTGAGTTAGTTTGTTTTTCTCCCAGCCAGGAGAAGTTGTTTCACTACGGAAAACCAGATATTTCTTTTATTTCTTTTTGGGGATTTACAGCAACGCATAAGGATACAAAATAATAATCTTTTCAGATGAGGTGAGTCCCTGCAGCTGCCTGGATTGTACTTTGTTGAGTCGTATTTTTTTGCAGTGAAAGTCGAATGGGGGAAACTAGAGAGAAGTCTTTGCTGGAAAACAAAATATTTCTTCTGACCACGTCGCTATGCTGCTCTACTAAAAAAAAAAAAAAGATTGTTGCAGGACAGAAGTAGACCATTTACTATTGATGGCTATTTTGTTCTGCGCTTCGGTTGCAGAGTAAAACTCATTCATTTTTCTTAAATCTGACAAAGCGAATGTCTTCAGCTCCAAAGCGTTTTTCACTGCATATAAAGGGGGTGCAAGAGACGATAAACTAAATGTAAAAAAATCAACCGCCTTTTAAATCTGAGTCTCTTTACCCCCGTAACGAAATAGAACTATTTATTGTGTTAAGCTTTGTTCTCCCACCATTGAGCTGTATCTAAAACCAATGAACTCCAGGTTGTGTGATTAAGATAAGTAAACAGAGAAAAGAGTTTGGTGTAAAACGGATTTTTTTTAGGCTATTATAGTTATTATTCTCGTGGATATGCGTCACATTCAAGCCCTGTACGCACCCTCTTTTTATTCTAAAGTCAATGATTGTACAAGAGAGCGGCGCATAGTGAAAACAGCGCATCGTTAATGTTTATGTCTTTTCCCTCTGCTTTCCAAAGTTAATCGTAGTGGAAAGGGGCTGGTGTGTTGGTGTATGAGTGCGGGGAGGGGAGGGGGTGCTGTGTGGTCGTGGCAGGGCTTTGAAGATCACTCATCAGAGCGAAAGGGGCCCGTGGACGGAGACAGTCAGAGTCAAAATGCTTCTCTGTGCTGAGCGGAGCTGAAATCTGTGCGCAACTGGATAAAAAAAAGGGAAAAGTGGGGGTCCGGATGGAGTTTAAAATAACAGGAGTATTACGCGTTGGGGTTTTTCTCACTAATGGATTATCAAAGGAATATGACATTCAGTCGGACTGCTCCGTTCACGCGTGAATTTGGATTCTTGAGGTAGGTGTCCTGTGTGTGTTTTTTTTCTTTTAAATGATCGATAAAGTGTTTAATTTCTAGCTTTCATGATTCACTCACTGTGTTGTAATATTAATGTAGACCTTGGATTTCAGAAAGGACACACTCCTGTTCTCCATTCTATCCGGGGAACTACTTTGTGAATAAATCATTTGAAAATAAAAACGTGGACATTTTTAAACCAGACTCACACAAATAGAAGATAAGAAAAGGATGACTGTAAAATTACCTAGTGAGACCTTTCCTGTTGAATATTATCCTTATTGTCCAACTGCTCCAATTGCAAAAGCTCATCTCCTCTTTTACTATTAAAGACTCAAGTTTTGCAAGATTCCTTAATGGGCTAATTAAAGCTTCCTCTGTCAATTTGATTTTAGAGAAAAATTAAAGGTAACTCAGTTGGACGAACGAATAACACGGCTGGCTGTTAAACAATAAGAGGAGTGGACGGAGAGTAAACATAGATGTTGTTTGGCTTTGTTTAACGCCCCTATTTATTTTTAATTTTTTTTATTATTTATATATTTTTTTATGTTTCCAAAATTTTCCTTATGCCATCCTGGAATTGGATAGTAGATAGCAAATACGCTCGTAGCCGTTTTGGAAGCAGAGAAAGCCCATCCCTGTGCATGAATTAAGTGCTGTAGAGGCTGTTAAACGCAGCCCCATCGCTGCTGTCACTCCACCGCTGTCCCTCGCGTCTTTGTTGTCTTTTGTATGAGTCCTACATGAGGACTAAAGGGATATGAAAAGATTTACCACGGACCAAAGTTGAATGCCTTTACGCTTCGGTCAGCACAATGCAAGCACTAAAGCACCGGATTTGTGCGTGGATTCTGTGCGCAAAACGAGGGCGGAAAAGCCACATGCAAAACTTGAAAAATGAACAGCTAATGAAGAAATGGAAGCATAGAGGGAATGGAGGGATGGAGAGGGGAAAATGAGGTTAATGTAAGCATGTGGAAGTCGTCTAAGTAGATGTGAGTGAGGATGTGGGCAAAAAAAGAAAGCAAGAAAAGCAGCAAAATGGCTTATTTTTAAACAGTCCTGATGTGGTTACATTTTTACAGTAAATGACACAAATGTTCACACATTAGCTGAGTTGGACTATAAATAAAATTTTGGCTCTATATTCTAAAACTAGTTCAATACTTGTACAGAAATAAACATAACTCTGGATATGCACATCTCCCTGAAAATCTGAAGTATCTGAACTCTGGGATCAGAGAGCTTTTCTTATACTGTAATTACAAACTAGATATTGGCAAGAACACTGTACTATGGCTGGCTCAAACATCAGAACAAGCCAGAGCTTCTTTTCTTTCTTTTTTTCCCCTATTTTGACAGCACAGCTGGCTGGTGTGTTTCACTTCGCCTCACTGGCCACAGGGTCAGAACTCAGTGACCAGAACGACCACCGTTAACCTCCACTGCAGCCGGCTGTAACCCCGGAACAACCACCATTAAACCTTACAGTGATCAGTGTTAACCCTTTACAGCCCCTAAACTGCTGATCACATATCAGATTGCTCAGTGCTTAATTGGTGGAGTGATAAAAGTTCGACCATGTGTGCAGCATTTGGAGTCAGCATGTTTATTTAGTTTGCTTTGTTCCCTCAGAAGTCCCCTTTAGGATCCCCCAACACAGACCTAAACACAGGTCCGCTGATCGGGGGTGGAGCTCTATTGTGTGGAGTTGCCCAAAGCCCCTTTTGTTTCTTGATCACACCTGCAGCTTATGGCTTTTGTGCTCTACCATAGCAGAACTACTGCTGAGAACAGCCTTTCTCCTGTTTCACTCCTCTGCTTGTCAAGGTAGAGCGGGAATAGATAGGGTGGCACAACCTTCCCCTTCTGCCAAATCTCTGAATCAACAAGTCAAACCAAGCTCATAAGAAATCTTTCTTACAGAAATAGCGTTCAATTAGGGGGTGCTGCTTAAAACTGAAGTCAGAAAAATGAATAGTTATCATTTTCTGGGCCTGTGTGGTAACTGCTGTAATCATCTGGCTGACTCATTCTCCAATGTGACTGCATCTGGATTAATTTCTCAGAGTCACATAAGAGAGCTGTGACAACCATATTACAGGATGTATATAGCTTTAGAAGCACAGTCACGCATGTTAAGATGTGCATGTAGCCGTACACAAAGCAAGAGGAATGAACTGTCTGAAACTCAACTCCTGGGTTATCTGATTTCTAGTGTTGTTACGTTTACAGCTCAGCATGGTGCAAGATGACAACTAAAGCAGCCTCAAGCAGCAGCAGCCATTGTTCTGCTGGGATTACAGCCACCCATCACATTCACACACAATTTACGAAACCTCACGCAACACTGTTGTTTGCCTTCCTTTTATTATCCTCCAATTCCTCCCAGTAGGACATCCCTGCAAAAACACATCCATCCACTACAACCACGGAGGACATGTTATGGGTTACATGTGCCAATGAAAGCAGAGCTAAGAGGAGAATAAGTGTTAATCTGCTGTTTTTTAAGCCTGGAACATTAAAGCTTGAACTGTAACTACCAGAATTGGGCTACAGACCCCTACATCCACCATCGGCAGAAATAGAAATCCATCAGACACCTCCCCCCCTTTCCCCTTCCTCTCTCTGTGTTAAACACCGTGGGTCTGAGCCAACAACATCAGCAGTGAAAGTGCGTGGTTGTAAGGACACTGAAAAGCCTGTAATAACAGAGGTAGAATGAGGCAAGACTGAATGGCACTGAGTTGCGTGACAAGACTAGCGTCACAAGACTTGTTGAGGCCTATACGTGCATATACACACATACTCGAGGGCAGGAACCAAAGAGTGCAAAGTTATAGTCAATAAAAACAAACTGGGCCCACATGAGACGGAAAAGTAATTTTAGATGACTGACCTTTGGATGTCTTGTGTTTCTCTTTTACATACACGTTCTATGGGAAGCCAGTGCCTTTGCCTATTGACTATGTATGACTATTACCATTCAGGAAGTTATGGGAGATTATGTGAGTGTTTTCTACTGAATTTTTTAGTGATAGAGAATGGCAACAAAAAGGTGGTGTGAACATGATTGTTTATGAAGAGGTGAGGTAGAGAAGGACTGTAAATTCTAGAAAAGTAAGGAAATGATTTCCCTGTGAACACACAGCCAAGTTTGGGCTCACAGTACAGCCTGCAGCGTGCATGATAGCAACATACAGAGCTGCAGAGCTTGGTGTATTTACTTTTCATCACTCTGCTGTTTTTTTTTTCCTTGTTGAGCATTGGGTATCTATTCCTGTCCCAGGCTTCTTCTCAAAACTCAGCAATTTATTGCCCAGGTTTTAAAATAGCAAACCCTTAAGGTAGTAAGAAAAATAGATGCAATGCTTTTAAGGAAGACCACTGCCTCTCTTTTCAGAGCAGTATCATCCCTCATTTGGATGAAGTTCCTGACAGGTGCTGTGTATAGATCTGGGAACCAGCATGTATAGATTTGCAGATTGTTTCTGTCCAGACATTCATTTGTACCTAGATTAGAATTAGTGATTGCGTATAAATACTGATTAAACACAAGGAAGAGAGAACAACCTTTAGACCATCATAATCATCCTATTTTGCCAAGACATCAAACCCCTAATTTAACTAATATGTGGACTGATGGAGCTGAAGTGCCGTCTCATGCAGGACTTGTGTTACTCAGTCTTAATGACACTGCTCTTTCAAAAAGGCCTCAGCATCTTGCTGAGTACTGAATAGCCATGATTACACACTATTGATGACCAAAACACATTGTCATTACTCTGATTCCATCACACCACTTCCTTCCATCATCATCATCATGCAGTAACTGTTTAGGCCAACACTGGATTATAAGTTCCTAGGGGGGGGGGGGGGGGGGGGGGGGAGCTGTTGGTTTTATATCAACATGTTTGCATGAAGGCTGTCTTGTTGCTGTCATGTAAACCTCTCATACAGCATAATTTACTATTTTAGAACTGAGTGTGTTATAATTAATTTACTTGACAACATATGTTTCATTGTTTATTCAGTATTGTCAACAGAGGTAAACAGAAAAGATGAAATGATCAGATTTAGATTTACAAAGTGCTCGCTTTTTCTACGGGGGATATGGTAAAAGTCCATAGATTGTCTTTTCTGGCTGCTGATCAGCCACGTTTCCTGTGTGGATCAATCAAAGCGCTAATGGCTTGGCAGGCCGGGCTCACAGACAGCACTGGAGCAGGTGTGCTTTGGGGCTAATTGAAAAATGAGTCAATACTGTGTGTGTCTGTTTCCCCCCATACACACACATACACACATACCAGCCTTTGCATTATAGCATTTGAAAGAGCGATTATGTTTGTGCAGCGTTGTGAGTTTGTGTGTGTATGCGCCCCTGTGTGCTCCCAGCTAATCCATCCCTCTGCCTGTGTGACGTCTCCCAGTAAATTGTTTATATCCGTTCAGGCTTTGACTGCATGAATAATTTGTTTGCCGTATAAATATTTGAAGGTACACCGGTCATTAATATGCACAGACACAGTCTGTCTCTAAAGTATTTCTTCACACACTAACATACACACTAAACCCCTGCCACTCCCACAATAAATTATTACCAGTGCAGCTGTTGGTGGATCTTGTCTGCAATCAGAAGTTGTACAAACTATTATTCAGAAAAATTACTATGTCAAAACAACCACACACAAGCAGGAAGCCGTAATGCCAATATGAGCAAATCACTCATAAAGCGCATCAGCTCTATGGAAAGGCTGGAGCGATACAAGCCAACAGAGCGCTGATAGAAGTCTGCTAAGGTCAGGCTAGTCTTCAGATGCTGATGAAGCTGCAGTGTGCTGATTAGTGTTGAGCCTGGCCCAGTAAAACCAATCAGGGCACAGATGTACTGAGACAGCAGGCCTGCCACGTTCCTAACAGGGTGGACTTCCGCTGCATCCAACACACACGGAGACGCCCCACCGGTCAGTTGGCTGACCTTCCCTCAGACAGCAGATGCA